>NW_007727792.1:78995-83333 GCF_000696425.1 Galeopterus variegatus
AACTATAGAGAAATACAAGGAATGATTATTATAAAAGCCAGAATAGTGGCTGCTTTGGGGAATGGAATGAAGCTGTGGTGTGACATGTAGAGAGGCTTGCACAGTACCTAGAAATATTCGATTTTTTTTTAATCTGGACGGTCACTATTAGAATGTTCACTTTAGAATAATTCAAGTTATGCATTTGTTTGGTATAGGGTGGTGTTTTTGTCACCTATGTTTTATTTTTCAATTAAAAAAGTATAAAATAATATGAGGAAATTTTGCTGTGGAAAACAGTCTGGTGGTTCCTCAAAAAGTTATACATAGAATTACCATATGACCCAGCAATTCTCATTTTAGGTATATACCCCAAAGAATTGAAAGCAGGGACTCATACAGATACTCATATACCAATATTTATAGCAGCACTATTCACAATAACCAAAAAGTAGAAACAACCCAAGTGTCCATCAACAGATGAATGGATAAACAAAATGTGGTATATACATGCAATGGAATATTGTCTAACCTTGAAAGGAAGGAAATCCTCACACATGCTTTAACATGGATAAACCTTGAGGACATTATGCTAAATGAAAAAGCCAGTCACCAAAAGACAAATACTGTATGATTACGCTTGTATAGGTGTATTCAGAGGAGTCAAAATTATAGAGATAGAAAATAGAACGCTGGTTGCTAGAGGCTGAGAGGAAGGGGGAATGAGGACTTATTGTTTAATCACCGAACTATACACTTAAAAATGGTTAAGACTATAAATTTTATGTTTACCACAATAAAAATAAGGAATTGATAATATTTGTTAAAAATTTAAACAAAAGACATTTTTAGGCAAAAATTGAGAATGGACTTGCATTAAGGGTGCTAATGAAGTATAAGGAAACTGATCCCAGATTTTTTAAAAGAATACTTGTGAAATAAAGGTTAAGTTCACCAGGAATATATATGACAATTCTAATTGAGATGCACAGTTCTAATTTATATTTATAGTTATATAGCTTTAAAACATATAAATCAAAAAACCGAGAGAACTAGAAATAGACAAATCTACAAATATAGTAGATTGTTCACCATTTCAAATGCATTTTAAAATTAAATTAATTAACACATCCCTCATCACCCATGTTATACATTTTAGATCCTCAGTTCATCTTATAAGTGGAAGTTGGTACACTTGGACCAACCAAAGTCATTTTTGATTCTATAAAATACCATAGCTGCATATTTAGTTTATTCTTAAGATGAAGGGTTTATGTAGAGAAATGTCAGTGTTAAATACTACTGAGAGTTAATTTATCTGTTATTTCAGGCTGAATTATTGTTAATTATAGACACCTAGCATAGCACTACTATCGAATACTAGTACTTATCCTTCCTGTCTAGGTGTAATTCTGTATCCATTAACCAAACTCTTTCTATCCCTCGCCACCCTTCCCAACCTCTATTAACCACAATTCTACTCTCTACTTCTATGAGCTCACTTTTTTTAGCCCCCACATATGAGTGGGAACATGCAGTATTTATCTCTCTGTGCCTGACTTATTTCACTTAACATGTCTTCCAGGCTCATCCACATTGCCATGAATGACATGATTTTATTCTTTTTTATGGCTGAGTACTATTCCATTGTGCATATATACCACAATTTCTTTATTCATTCATCTGTTAATGGACACTTAGGTTGATTCCATATCTTAGTGGCTGTACTAATATATGCTCTATAGTGGGAAACTTTAAAACAACTCTCTCAGTAACTATTGGAAAACAGGAGACAAAAAATAAGTAAAGATAGAGAATATCTGAACAACATGATTAACAAACCTGGCCTAATTGACTATATAAGACACTGTACCAACTATTTAAAAATACATATTCTTTTCCTTTATTTGTATAAAGTAAGTGGCAAGATGTTTAAGGATATTGAAATCACACAGTATGTATTCTGACTAGAAATCAATAATAAAAAATAATTAGAAAACCATCAAAGGAATAATACAATAATTCTCAAGTACCAGAGCACAAAGAGAAGGAAATCCTTGAAATGACTGAAAAGGAATTCCAAGCAATGATCTTAAGGAAACTCAATGAGAAACAAGAAGACTCAGATAACACAACTAAATAAGAAAAACCATCCAGGATATGAAGGAGGAACTTTACAAAGAGATTGATAACTTAAGAAGGAATGTAGTGGAATTCCTAGAAATGAAGGATTGATTCGATGAAAAACACAACCGAGAGATTAAGCAGCAGGCTAGAGCAAGCAGAAGAAAGAATTTCTGATCTTGAAGAAAGCCTTTTTGAAATAACCCAGATGGCAAAAAAAAAAAAAAAGGGAAAAAATGAAGAAAATCTAAGACAGCTAGCAAACAACCTTAAACACACAAATATCTGAATAATGGGTGTTCCAGAAGGAGAGGAGAAAGGAAAAGGCATTGAAAACATATACAATGAAATAATAGCAGAAAACTTCCTAGGTATAGGGAGAGACATGGACCTTCAGATCCAGGAGGCTCAAAGATTACCAAAGACATTCAAATCAAAAGGTCTTCTTTGAGGCACTTTATGGTCAAACTGACAAAATGCAAAGACAAAGAGAGAATCCTAAAAGCCACAAGAGAAAAGTGCCAAATCACCTATAAGAGAGTCCCCATCAGATTAACAGGAGACGTCTCAACAAAAACTCTACAGGCCATAAGAGGATGGGATGATATATTCCAAACACTAAAAGAAAAAAACCTGGCAGCCAAGAATACTATACCCAGCAAGGCTATCCCTTAGAAACGAAGATGATATAGTGTATTGGCCAGACAAACAAAAACTGCAGTAGCTCACTACCACATGACCAGCCCTACAAGAAATCCTCAAGGGAGTCCTCCATCTGGAATCCAAAACACAATAATCACTACCATGATTACATGAGAAAGAGCAAAACCCACTGGTAGAACAAAAATGCAAATGAGAAAGAGAAAGAAACTATATCTTACCAGCTCAAAAACTGACAAACACTGATGTCAAACATTAAAAGGGGAAGAAAGGAAGAAAAGATTTTAAAACTTCCAAACAATAATCAACAAAATACCAGGAGTAAGATGGTACCTTTCAATAACTACCCTAAATGTAAATGGATTAAACTCCCCATTCAAAAGATGTAGACTGATTGATTGGATTAAAAAGCTACCTTAAATTATATGTTGTCTACAAGAGACTCACTTCATCCATAAAAACATACAGACTAATAGTGAAGGGATAGAAAAAGATATAACATGCAAATGGAAACCAAAAACAAGGAGGAGTGGCTATTATTATATCAGATAAAGTAGACTTTAAACCAGAAACCATAAAAAGAGACAAAGATGTCCATTATACAATGATAAATGGATCTATCCAGCAAGAAGACATAACAATCATAAATATGTATGCACCCAACACTGGAGCACCTAGGTATATAAAGCAAACACTACTAGACATAAAGAAAGAGATAGACCTCAGTATAATAATAATTGGGGATGTGAGCACACCTCTCTCACCATTCGACAGATCATGTAGGCAACAGATCAACAGAGAAACACAGGATTTAAACTACACTTTAGACCACCAGTATAATAATAATTGGGGATGTGAGCACACCTCTCTCACCATTGGACAGATCATGTAGGCAACAGATCAACAGAGAAACACAGGATTTAAACTACACTTTAGACCAACTGAACTTGGCAGATATCAACAGAACATTTCATCCTACAACCAGAGAATATATATTCTTCACATCAGAACATGGAGCATTCTCCAGGATAGACCACATGTTAGGTCACAAATCAAGTCTCAACAAATTTTTAAAAATTGAAATCATTTCAAGTACCTTTTCAGATCACAACAGATTAAAACTAGAAATCATTAATAAGCAAAACTCTGGAAAGTATACAAGTACGTGGAAATTAAGCAACATGGTCCTGAATGACCTATGAGTCCAAGAATAAACAGGAAATCAGAAAATTTCTTCAAACTAATGAAAATAAAAACACATCATATCAAAACCTGTGGGTTACTGCAAAAGCAGTATTAAGAAGGACGTTTATTGCAATAACTGCTTACATCGAAAGAATAGAAAGATTTCAAATAAACAACCTAACTCTATACCTCGAAGAACTAGAAAACAAGAACAATCTAATCCCAAAATCAGTAGATGGAGAGAAATACTTAGATCAGAGCAGAACTAAATGAAATAAAGACCCCCCCCCATAAATGATATAAAAGATCAATGAAACAAAAAGCTGGGGTTTTTTTTAGAAGATAAACAAAGTAGACAAACCATTAGCTAGGATAACTAAAAAAAGGAAA
>NW_007727792.1:83565-84097 GCF_000696425.1 Galeopterus variegatus
AGATCAGAGCAGAACTAAATGAAATAAAGACCCCCCCCCATAAATGATATAAAAGATCAATGAAACAAAAAGCTGGGGTTTTTTTTAGAAGATAAACAAAGTAGACAAACCATTAGCTAGGATAACTAAAAAAAGGAAAGAGAAGACCCAAATAACAAAAAATGAGAAATGAAAGAAGGAGACTTTACAACCAATACCACAGAAATACAAAGAATCATTAGAGACTATTATAAACAACCATACACCAACAAATTTGAGAACCTGGAGGAAATGGATTAATTTTTGGACTCATACAAACTACCAAGATTGAACCAAGAAGAAACAGAAAACCTGAACAGACCAATAACAAGCAACAAGATTGAAGCAGCAATCAGCAGTCTCTCAGCAAAGTAAGACCCAGCACAAAATGGCCCTACTGCTGAATTCTAACAAACCTTTAAAGAGAAGTGAATACCAATTCTCTTCAAACTATTCCAAAAAATTGAAACAGAGGCCATTCTCCCAAACTCATGCTCTGAGGTCAACATCACCC
>NW_007727792.1:84469-87581 GCF_000696425.1 Galeopterus variegatus
ATCATCCTAAAAAACAAGAACATGACAAAGATGCCCACTCTAACCACTCTCATTTAATATAGTGTTGAAAGTACTAGCCAGAGCAGTCAGGCAAGAAAAAGAAATAAGGGGCATCCAGATTGGAAAAGATGAAGTCAAACTGTCCCTATTTACAGATGACATGATCCTATATACAGAAAAACCTAAAGACTACAAAAAAAACTCGCAGAGCTGATAAACAATTTCAGTAAAGATGCAGGATACAAAATCAACACGCAAAAAACAGTAGTGTTTTTATATTCCAGTAACAAACTAACAGAAAAATAAATCTAGGAAACAAATCCATTTATGATAAGTTAGCAAAAAATGAAAATACCTAGGAATCAATTTAACCGAGGAGGTGAAAGATCTCTGCAACAAGAACTACAAATCACTGCTGTAAGAAATTAAAGAGGACACAAAAAGATGGAAAGACATTCTGTGTTCTTGGATTGAAAGAAATAGGATTCTGAAAATGTTCATATTACTCAAAGATATCCACAGATTCAATGCAATCCCCACCAAATTTCCAATGACAGAAATAGAAAAAACAATCCTAACTCATATGGAACAATAAAAGGCCCTGAACAGCCAAAGCAATCCTGAGGAAAAAAAAAAAAAATAAAGCCAGAGGCATTACACTAACCCACATACTTACAGCCAACTGATCTGTGACAAGGGCACCAAAAACATACATGGGCGAAAAGACTGCCTCTCCAATAAATGGTGCTGGCAAACCTGGACATCCATATGTAGAATGAACTAGACCCATACCTCTAACCACATACCAAAATCAACTCAAAATGGAATAAAGACTTAAATATAAGACCTGAAAATATAAAACTCCTGAAAGAAAACATAGGGTAAACACTTCAGGAAGTAGGACTGGGCCAAGACTTTATGAATAAGACCCCCAAAGCACAGGCAACAAAAGAAAAAATAACAGGGATTACATCAAACTAAAAACTTCTGCACATCGGGGCCGGCCTGGTGGTGCACTGCTACAGTGCACCGCTTGGGAAGCACAGCGGCGCTCCCGCCGAGGGTTCGGATCTCACATACAGACCAGCCGCTCACTGGCTGAGCGAGGAGCGGGGGCAACACCGAGGGTTGCGATCCCATGGCCGATCCCGTGGCCGGTCCCGGTCCGGTACGGGCACGACACTGAGGGTTGCGATCAGTTGCCAGTCACGAAAAAAGACAAAAAGACAAAAAAAAAAAAAAACTTCTGCACATCAAAAGAAACAACAGAGCAAAAAGACTACCTATAAAGTGGAAGGAAATATTTGCAAACTATATGTCTGACAAGGGATTAATATCCAGTATATACAAGGAACTCAAACAACATTAAAAAAACAAGTAATTGGATCAAAAAATGGACAAAGGAGCTGCATAAGCATTTCTCAAAGGAAAATATACAAATGGTCAACATGCATATGAAAAAATGCTCAGTTAGACCTGCTGTTATAAAAAAGACAGAAAATAACATGCTGGCAAGAATGTGGAGAAAGGAGAACCCTGCTACACTGCTGGTGGGACTGTAAATTATTGCAGTCATTATGGAAAACAGTATGGAGGTTCTCAAACAACTACAGATAGAACTGCCATAGAATCTACCAATCCCACTATTTGGTATATTCCCAAAGGAATGTAAATCATCATGTCAAAGGGATACTTGCACTCCCGTGTTTATCATAAGAGTTGGAAGAGTTCAAACCAGCCTAAATGTCCATTGACCGAGGACTGGATAAGGAAAATGTGGTATACATACACAAAGGAATACTACTCTGCCATAAAAAAGAATGAAATTCTGCCATTCACAGCAACATGGATAAACTTAGAGAATATCATGTTAAGTGAAATAAGCCAGGCACAGAAAGAGAAATACTGCACATCTTCACTTATAAGTGGGAGCTAAAAAACAAACAAACAAACAAACAAAAAACAAATAAATAAATAAAAAGAGAAAGAAAGAAGGAAAGCATGAGCAATCACAATAATTCATTGAACTTTGAAAAGGAGAGACCAGAACTGTGGTTACTGGAGGTGGGAAAGGGGGAGGGAAGGAGGGTAGCAAGAAATTGGTAAAGGGTCCCAAAGAATGATTACATTTTGTAATGATGCATATACTAATTATCCTGATTTGATCATCACATATTGTGAGTAGATATTGATATTCAACCCTGTACCCCACAATTGTGTATAATCATTATGTTTCAATAAAACAATTAGAAATGAGTATTAATTTTATCACGTATTTTTCATAGATCTACTGAAATATATATAAAATTTTTCTCCTTTAAAAACTTATCTTAAACTTTAAAAAATGAATAAAAGAAGTAGATACAAACAGGATAAAGTGGATCCACAAAGCCAAAAGTTTGTTCTTTGAAAAGACTTATTAAACAAACTGATCTAGAAAAGTTAAAGAAAAAAAATTCTTAAAGAATAATAAATATATACAGACCAAGTTTTGTTTATTGCATGAATGGAGAGTTGGTATATCATTTTAAAATCAAAGTAATTCACCATGTTAACAGAATAAAGGAGAAAAGGCATAAAGTGATTGTAATAATTGAAGAAAATTTTTGGTTAGAAATTTACCATTTATATTGTTTCAAAATAAATCTTAGAAAATTATAGATAGTAACTTTCTTAACCTAGTAAAATATAGATACAAAAACTTATAGCACACTTTATACTTAATGGTGAGAATGTGAAAGCCTTTCCTCTGAAATCAGGAATAAAACAGGGTGGCTGTTAACATCACTTCTATGCAACACTGTTCCTGGAGATCTTTGTAAAAAGGCAATAAAATAAAAATAAATAAAAGACACAAGGAATGGAAAGGAAGAAGTAAAACTGTCATATTCACAGGTGACGCAACTGTTCACGTGAAATAATTAGAATTAATGAGGACATTTAAGTTCTCTAGATACAAGGTCAATATACAAAAGTCAATTGTTCCTCCGTATATCAGTAACATTTAAATAATAAAATTTTTAAATATATAAAATTTTTCATGGTAGTAAAATATATTAAATGCTTAGCAATAAGTTGATATAAAAACTTCTACATATCCATATATATATAT
>NW_007727792.1:87591-91830 GCF_000696425.1 Galeopterus variegatus
GGCGCTCCCGCCGAGGGTTCGGATCTCACATACAGACCAGCCGCTCACTGGCTGAGCGAGGAGCGGGGGCAACACCGAGGGTTGCGATCCCATGGCCGATCCCGTGGCCGGTCCCGGTCCGGTACGGGCACGACACTGAGGGTTGCGATCAGTTGCCAGTCACGAAAAAAGACAAAAAGACAAAAAAAAAAAAAAACTTCTGCACATCAAAAGAAACAACAGAGCAAAAAGACTACCTATAAAGTGGAAGGAAATATTTGCAAACTATATGTCTGACAAGGGATTAATATCCAGTATATACAAGGAACTCAAACAACATTAAAAAAACAAGTAATTGGATCAAAAAATGGACAAAGGAGCTGCATAAGCATTTCTCAAAGGAAAATATACAAATGGTCAACATGCATATGAAAAAATGCTCAGTTAGACCTGCTGTTATCAAAAAGACAGAAAATAACATGCTGGCAAGAATGTGGAGAAAGGAGAACCCTGCTACACTGCTGGTGGGACTGTAAATTAGTGCAGTCATTATGGAAAACAGTATGGAGGTTCTCAAACAACTACAGATAGAACTGCCATAGAATCTACCAATCCCACTATTTGGTATATTCCCAAAGGAATGTAAATCATCATGTCAAAGGGATACTTGCACTCCCGTGTTTATCATAAGAGTTGGAAGAGTTCAAACCAGCCTAAATGTCCATTGACCGAGGACTGGATAAGGAAAATGTGGTATACATACACAAAGGAATACTACTCTGCCATAAAAAAGAATGAAATTCTGCCATTCACAGCAACATGGATAAACTTAGAGAATATCATGTTAAGTGAAATAAGCCAGGCACAGAAAGAGAAATACTGCACATCTTCACTTATAAGTGGGAGCTAAAAAACAAACAAACAAACAAACAAACAAAAAACAAATAAATAAATAAAAAGAGAAAGAAAGAAAGAAAGAAAGAAAGAAANCAAACAGGATAAAGTGGATCCACAAAGCCAAAAGTTTGTTCTTTGAAAAGACTTATTAAACGAACTGATCTAGAAAAGTTAAAGAAAAAAAATTCTTAAAGAATAATAAATACATACAGACCAAGTTTTGTTTATCGCATGAATGGAAAGTTGGTATATCATTTTAAAATCAAAGTAATTCACCATGTTAACAGAATAAAGGAGAAAAGGCATAAAGTGATTGTAATAATTGAAGAAAATTTTTGATTAGAAATTTACCATTTATATTGTTTCAAAATAAATCTTAGAAAATTATAAATAGTAACTTGCTTAACCTAGTAAAATATAGATACAAAAACTTATAGCACACTTTATACTTAATGGTGAGAATGTGAAAGCCTTTCCTCTGAAATCAGGAATAAAAGAGGGTGGCTGTTAACATCACTTCTATGCAACACTGTTCCTGGAAATCTTTGTAAAAAGGCAATAAAATAAAAATAAATAAAAGACACAAGGAATGGAAAGGAAGAAGTAAAACTGTCATATTCACAGGTGACGCAACTGTTCACGTGAAATAATTAGAATTAATGAGTACATTTAAGTTCTCTAGATACAAGGTCAATATACAAAAGTCAATTGTTCCTCTGTATACCAGTAACATTTAAATAATAAAATTTTTAAATATATAAAATTTTTCATGGTAGTAAGATATATTAAATGCTTAGCAATAAGTTGATATAAAAACTTCTACATATCCATATATATATATGCCATCCTTTGACAGAGTGGTTGTTTAAATGAAGCACAGACTTGGAAGTCAATGACTGAGCTAAACAAGCATCTCCCATTAGGAAACGCCTGGGGACCTGAGGTAAGGAAAACATTACTTTGCAAATTGTTTGTTCGGATAACTAATCTGGCGTTTTGGTACTAACAAAAACTTGATGGAAACACTTTGGATTTAAATATGTTTTGGTAAATCAAATCCTATTTTCTATTGAATTAAATTATTTCCAAAAATGCTTCATCTTAATTTCTATTTGTTCTGCTGCTGATTCTGTGTTACTATTTTAATTTTCACTGCTGAAAACCTGTGTTTGCAAATTATGAAATTTCTGATAAACATGTAAAAGCACTGTGAGTTCTTTAAAAGACTAACTAGCTCCCTTACTTGTTCAGGTCTTTACTTAAAAATCAAGTAGTCAGGATTTTATTGCCACCCTATCAAAAAGAATAAGAAAATCACTCCCATAAGAAGTTTTCCAATAAGAAAATCACTCCCATAAGAGCCCATATCTCCCTTCCTTATGTTTAAAAATATCATTAGCATTGATAACTCTCTGAGGGAAGGGAATTTTGTTTGTTTTGTTCACTGCTGTCTCTCCAGTATCTAACCCATGGTAAGTGTTCAATAAATATTTGTGGAATTGATTAATTAACTATAGATCAGCTACATAATATGAAAAGTACTATTTCACTACTTTAAAATCATACAGAATTAAACTAGTAATGAGATCAGTCAAAACAGAACTTACCTTTGTCAACCTGAGGAAAGAAATCAAAGCACTGATAAAATATCAGAGTTTATTTGCACCAACATGAGGACTGCAGGCTAAGGAACACAAGCCAAGTTGCCTTGGCAATGTGCTCCAAAGTACAGACAGAGCGTCCGCATTTTTGTAATGACAAAAGGGAGGAAAGGGACAACCCCTTAATTAGTACGTCAGGCTTTCCATTGATTGTCTAGCATGACATGAGTTAGCGATTGGTTATTGGTTACATCTTGCTCTTCCAATAATTGGTAAATTCATGAGTAAGGGTCAAGTTGTCCATTTCAACGTTCTTTAAGTTATAGCTTCATGAAGCGACACATGGGCTAGTCTGGGCAGTTGCCCTACTATTATGGTCATCTCCACGGCAAACCTATAAACTGACATTCTTGTTCTCCCCCCCCCCCCATTTCTCAGCCTTTATCCCTCCCCTTAGAATAACATTCTGATCTGCATCAATCAGAATTGAAGCTCCTGTTCCTAGGCTTCCACTCCTGAACCTGGCCTTTTATCAAACTAAGGATGTACTGGCCTTCATGGGGCATCCCTTTGAAAATTCCTTGAGGGATGATTAGTCAGTTCTGGTAGTGCATGTGCCAGGTGTGCTCTGTTACAATGAAAGCCCCCTGAGCTCAGAGCAGGTTGTTCAGGCTGTGTTCTTAGAGCTTCTGCAGCTCATACTGTCCTGCCCGGGAGCCAAGCTGTTGAGTCACTTACCCTACTTCCTTAGGGCTTCCTCCTATGAAAGACTGACACCAGACAGGGCAGGTGTACCAACACGGGCACACAAAATATTTGGATTCTTTATAGTGACTCTAACTAAAGCCAGAGGACATATAAGAGGTCTGTTTTATCCAAAAATTTCTTGATACCATAGGCCAATACGACTCTTACGTACAACCCAATTCTGTCTCTCTCATGATCTCATCTTTTGTTTATTATACAAATATCTTCTAAACTTTTCCCAGAGCTCTCCCAAAGCTGAACTAGAACACATGTGTTATCTCTGCCCCTGATTACTATTTACTTCATTCAGTCTTTTCCAATATCATTAACATGAGAAGACCCAGAGAAAAGGCAACGAGCCAGTGGTATGTGTACAGTTGAGTGTCAGTGGGACTTTCTGCTCCATTTAGTAGACCTGTGTTCTCAGCTCATACTTGTGGTTACCAGAATACAAATGGTAAGCAATCTCCTCCTCCTCACCTTGATGGACTATGCACATTTCTCTAAACTCAGCAACTTTACACATTGCATTTTACCTGAAATGCATCTTAACCCAAACTATTTTCCTGCGACCTGGGTAGGATGCTGCCACTGTGATGAATTCCCTCTGAACATTACTCCCATTGTTGCATTGCTCATCTTTAATTCAGATTCCTGGGAGAGGAACTTTGATTGATAGAACTTAGATTATGAGCTGCCCCGTCCCACCCCCACCCCAGCTATCTCCTAGAGTAGAGAGAGAAAGAATCTGTTCCTGTCAGCTTGTACAATGAAAGGTGGGAACATGGAATTACCCTCCCACTCTGATGACATCAAAAGGAATCAGGGTTCTAATGAGAATGAGATTGGGCTCTGGGCAGATTTTTTAAAAAGGCAATTATCCACAAATACTGCTCTCAAGAGATGCTGAAATTCTCATTTAATTAAAGTTTTACTGTTAAATTAGCTGCAAACCTTGAGGACAATTTCATCTCCTGGGAGAAATGAGGGAGTATTGGAATAGAAGTAACAATAA
>NW_007727792.1:92626-96546 GCF_000696425.1 Galeopterus variegatus
CTTGAGGACAATTTCATCTCCTGGGAGAAATGAGGGAGTATTGGAATAGAAGTAACAATAAGTGGGTTAAGTATCCACATCCTCATATTTTATGACACCAGGGAAGTGAAGGCAGGCGTATTGAGAATTGTGCCCCTATCTGAATGAAGCAGTTTTCCAAAATTTTAAAGAGAACTCTTTGGGTGGTGTGGTCAATAGAAAGATCTCCGGAGAAACTAGGGCATGGTTGCCTAGCATACCAAATGGCTGTGGGCAAATGAGGAGGAGATCAGAAATAGCCCCCTCAGCAAGTCTTTGAATGCATGAGTGGAGCTAACCCAAGACATGTATTATCAGAGGTCACTCGACTTAGGTCCAGAGAAAAGAGCAGCAGATACAGACAATGTACCTGGCTCTCACGTATTTTTAAAAAACAAAACAACAACAACAACAACAACAAAACTTTAACTATGTTTCAAATTAAGGCTCAACATTAACACATCTATGTTGACCACCCACTGTGTGTCAGACTGGGGATACAGCAGCAAGCGGTAGGCTTTTTCCTAGAGCTTATCAGTATCACCATCTAATCGTGCTAACATTTTTGTCCATAGGGTTGCCATGGGGAAGTCCCTCTGATACTGCACAAGAGCTGATTGACCCCAAGGTCCTATTAACTGGGAAGCTATTCATAAAAGAGAAATACTTCAAGATAGCCAGACACAAAGAAAAATACCATTGTCTTAGTCCATTTTGTGCTGCTGCAACAGAAATACCTGATCTAGGTAATTTATAATGAACAGAAATTTATTGGCTCACAATTCTGGAGGCTGGAAAGTCCAAGGTTGAGGGGCCAGCATCCAGCAAGGGCCTTCTTGCTGCATCACCTGATGGTGGAAGGCAGAAGGGCAAGAGAAGGCAAGAGGGGGCTGAACTCGCCCTTTTATAACAATCTACATCCATGATAAACCCACTGCCGCAGTAATGGTATTAATCTATTCATAAGTGCGGTGCCCTCATGACCCAAACACCTCCCATTAAGTCCTACCTGTCAACAGCTCTGCATTGAGGATCAAACTTTCAACACATGAACTTTGGAGGACACGTTCAAACCAGGATATTGATAGCCAAAAATTATAGACACATCCAAAGTAATTGCCTTATCAGGTTTCTTGTTTCCTTCGAATGAAAAGCTTCCAGAGAGCAGTAGTGGTAGAGAAGGAGTCCTTTAAGTCAAGTGTAAAAGCATACAGGACCCAAAATAACCCAGAAGTAATGCCATGTATTATTGCAAGATCAGATATCTGCCAAGTTTTAACAATCTATTTATTTTATTTTATTGGTTTGAATAAAGTGACTTTAAAGAATATAGGCTTATGGGCTGAGCCCGTGGCGCACTAGGGAGAGTGTGGCGCTGGGAGTGCAGCAGCACTCCCGCCGCGGGTTTGGATCCTATATAGGGATGGCCGGTGCACTCACTGGCTGAGCGCGGTGCAGCCGGTCTTAAAAAGGACAAAAAAAAAAAGAATATAGGCTTATTTCATTTGTGCTTTTGAAAAGGGGTGGGGGGAACAGGGTACAAATAAATATTCTTTCTAGTTTGTATCTTGAGACCCACAGAGGGACACAGTAGTGGTAACGGGGATACATGAAAGTCCTGGGGGAAGATAAAAACCCAAGGATATGCCACCGTGATGGTTGCGTCCATGCCTTGTGATCAAAATATTTTCTGTCCTCAATTAAGCATCTTTGGGGAATTTTGTTCTTTGCTGATTTAGGAAAATAATATACTCTCATACTCTTTAACACCCTAATCTAATTGTTTATAAACACATCACTTGCTTTTACTAAGCCTCACTTTTTATCAAATTTTAACCCCATATAGCCTCTAAAAATGCTATAGAGCGCTGCGATGGTGTAATGGAAGGGAATAGCCATTGCATGTCTAAATAATTTTCCAAGATAAACATATGAATATAATTTTGTTTATTAAAGTCAGAAAATGATCTTAAGGTTTTTTTCTTTGTTTCTTGTTCAGAACTATAAGCACTGTTTTTCTTATGCTATTGGAAAACCAGGGGACTTAAATCAACCATATGAGATTATCAACCATTCTAATGGTAACCATTTATTTTGGCCCGAGGGCCATTCCGGAATGTACATTTTTTGTGTGAAGATCCTGGATCCAAACTATAGGTAAATATAAAAGTTTTATTATAATAATTTTAGCATTAGTTCCTCAAAATTAAATTACTATTTTCTTGAGCTAATTTGATGCCACCTAGACATCCAATTGTTGTTATTATTGTTATGTATATATTTGCTTTTTCATTCTATAGCAATCACATTAAACATTCTATGGAGATGGAATATTTTATGTTAAATGTTAATTAAATTAATTTGCAATTACATGCTGAGTATATTACTATGTTTCATCACCAGGATTGATCCAAAAGTCACATAAGCACAATTTCAGTCTTCAAGGTGCTTATGATTAAGCCACTTGGGGAAGGAAGAGGGGGTACACATATAAACCAAGAGAGGTTAAATCAGAGCAATCACATAGATACTTTTCAAATATAATCATTTATATTATTGAAAGGCACACTAATAATTCAAAGATGGGAAAAAGTAATGCTATTTTGAGCAGTAGAAGAAAACTTTCTGGAGAACGTGGAACATTAGTAGCATTTACATTGACAGAGGACTAGGATAGACACTTCAGGTGAAAGAAATCACACCAATAACAGAATGGAGCTAAATGTTAGAATATTATCTAAGGCTGTGAAGTCAAGAAGAAAGGTGGGAAGTATCCTGAGTGAGGAAGATAGAAAACAAAGGAATGTTTAAGCAAATTTTAACCCATGTCCTAGAGAACCTCCTTAGTATCTCCACTAAGGGAGAGTCATGATGAAAACATAACTCTCAGCAAATTAGCCTGAGAATAGCATAAAGAATAGTGTAGAAGTAAAATAAACTCTACATAAATAAATGAGAAAAGTTACCAAGGCAAGAGGTCAAAGAAAGGCCTAGTGTCAGTAAGAAAGAAAAAGGGAAAAAGTCGAATAAATATGTGTCCAGAAATGAGAGATTATACTGATCTAATGTTGCAAATGAAGGAAAAGAAGGAATCGGTATGGTTTTTAAATTTTGTGGACTGTGATTAAAATAATGGCATTTTCTTTGAACATCATAGATAACAGGTGGTTTTTCTTTGGGGGAGGTGTTAAGAGTTCTGACATTGAATTTGAGGGTACAACGAGATATCTGAGTGTATGTATTCTATAAACAGTTAAAAATTATTATTTGGGTCTGGAGTTGGAGGGAAAGCTGATGATAAAAAGTTAAAAATACAAATATGGGTATCTTTTATAGTGGTTCCATGAGCATACATAAGTTGACTGACCAATTATAAAGACAGAAGAGAAGAGCTTTGGAAGATACTCATGGTTAAGGAACTGCAGGTGTTGAAAAAAAAGGGACAGAGCAGTAAGCTCCCAAATAAAAGAAAAAATGAAGAGAAAAAAGAGAAACTTGATAGAAAAATGCCATAAAACAGAGTACTTAAATGTGATTCTCACTGCCTTACGGTTTGAGCAGAGACCTCCAAAGCCAATCTCTCCCATGTTCTAAAATCATAATCATCAATGCAAGACTTGAAAACAGGGTGTCCCCTATTGGCCTAAAAAGAAACTGAGGCCCAATACATACAGTAAGGATTTACTGAGCCAATATGATGATTGCAACCGAGACACATCGTCAGGTCACCCTGAGAAATGCGTTCTGAAAAGGGCCAGCAAAAGCTTAGCATTTTAGAATCGCCCAATACATACAGTAAGGATTTACTGAGCCAATATGATGATTGCAACCGAGACACATTGTCAGGTCACCCTGAGAAATGCGTTCTGAAAAGGGCCAGCAAAAGCTTAGCATTTTAGAAT
>NW_007727792.1:96980-99822 GCF_000696425.1 Galeopterus variegatus
GTCAGGTCACCCTGAGAAATGCGTTCTGAAAAGGGCCAGCAAAAGCTTAGCATTTTAGAATCACAAGAAGAAGGGAGTACATGAGTTGTGATGTATAAAGTATAAATAATTGCCGGTAAAGTAATTAGAAGGGGAAAATATTTTTGAAGAGTTATATCTTAAATAGACATTAACTTGAAATTAATATTATAGAATATTTCAGCAAAAAAGGAGCTCTGAGAAAGAGAAGGAATAAGAGTAAATAAAACTATGCCAAGGATCTTCTCTTGATTTGAGGACAAGGAAATAAACAGTGATGAATTATTTAAATTGAAAGGTAAAGATTCAAATAAGTACTCATGTAGTAGAAATAGTATTTATAATTTTCAGAGTATAAAAGGAGAAAAGTATAATGTAAAACTATTATTACAAAATGTTAGAAAATTTAAGAATAACAAGAAAATATAATAAACAGATAACATGAAATATTGGTTCAAAAATTTAGAGTTAGAATGATAAATATTAAATGGTTAATTTCTCCTACTAAAAGTCAGTGACGCTCTACCTGTTCACAAAATTTAGATATATTATATTCAGAAAAGGTATATTTAACTGACATCCACACACAGAGGAACGAAGCTGAACAATACACAAAAATGTACTCAAAAATGGACCATAGACCTAAATGTTAAAACTATAAAACTCTTAGACGAAAACATAAGTATAAATCTTCATGACCTCAGATGAAGCAAGGTTTCTTAGCTATGACACCAAAAGCATAAGCAGCAAAAGAAAAAATAGGTATATTGAGCTTTATGAAAATTAACATTTCTTTCTGCTTCAAATAGTTCCATGAAGAAAGTGAAAAGACAACTCACAGAATGGGAAAATATAGGCAAATTATTTACGTGATAAGAGACTTGTATCTGAAATATATAAAAGAACTCTTAGAACACTTAGAACAAGAAGACAACTAAATTTTTAAATGAGCAAATGATTCGAATAGACATTTCTCCAAAGAAGATATACAACTGGCCAATAAATGAATAACAAGATGCACAGCATCATTAGTCATTAGGGAAATGCATATCAAAGCCACCACTAGATACCACTTCACACCCACTTGGATAACTATAATAAAAAAGACAGATAATTACAAATGTTGACAAGAATGTGGAGAAATTGGAACCCTCATACATTACTGGTGGGAATTTAAAATGGTATGGCAAGGGCTGGCCGGGTGGCGCACTCGGTAGAGTGCGGTGCTTGGGAGCGCGGTGGTGCTCCCGCCAAGGGTTCGGATCCCATGTGGAGACCAGTTCCCGCTCACTGGTTGAGCGTGGTGCGGGTGCGACACCGAGGGTTGCGATCCTGTTGCCGGTCACAGTACGGGCGCGACACCAAGGGTTGCAATCCTGTTACCAGTCACGAAAAAAGACAAAAAGGAAAATAAATAAATAAAATGGTATGGCAAGCTTTGGAAAACCATTTGGCAGTTCCTCAAAATGTTAAACCTAAAGTTACCATATGACCCAGCAATTCCGCTCCTAGGTATGTACCCAAGAAAAATTAAAACATATGCCCACACAAGAACTTGCATACAAATGTTCATAGCAGCATTATTTATAATAGCCAAAGAGTGGAAGCAGTCCAAATGTCCATCAACTGATGAATGGATAAACAATATGTAGTATATCCATACAATAGAGCATTTGCATAGAAAGGAATGAAGTACCAACACTTGCTACAACATGGGTGCGCCTTTAAGACATTGTGCTAAGTGAAAGAAGCCAGGCACAAAAGACCACATATTATATGATTCCATTTATATGAAATGCCCAGAATATGCAAATCCATAGAGGCAGAAAGTAGATTAATGGTTGCCAGGGGCCAGGGGACAGAGGGAGGGTTGAGAGTGACTGCTAAGAGATGCAGGGTTTCCTCTGGGAGGGACAAAAATTCTAGTGTCCTAGAATTAGATAGTTGTGATGGTGGCACAACTCTATAAATGTACTAAAAGCCACTGAATTGTACGTTTCAAAGGGCGAATTTTATGGTATGCGAATTATGTATCAATAAAGCTGTTATAAAAACAATACAGCTTAACTACTTGGAGGGCAGCAACTCATGAATCAGTGTGAGAGTCCAGGGGTTAGTAGTGGGCCCCAGTTTAGAAAAAAAAAAACACTAAAAAAAGGTTAAAAGTAAGGGATTGGACAAAGGTATATCAGGCAAATGAAAATAAAAAGGAAATAGGAGAGTTAGGAACATCGCAAAAATTAGAATTTGAGGCATTGATACATTAAGTGCGACTTTAAAAAAGATATTTTATAATGATAAAGGGGATAATTCACAAGGAAGATATAATATTCATTAATTTTCTATCCCCGACAAAAAGCCAGAAAATACACAGGGCAAAAGCTATTAGCAAAATGGTAAGAATATGACAAAAACACAATTTTATTGGGAGACTTTAATATATCTGTCTCAAAATTTGACGGATCAAAGTAATCATAAAATAGATAAGCATTTGGAGAATACGAACATTATTAATGACTTTGATCTAAGTTTAAACATACCTAGAGTGGAGTCTCAGCTTATCTAGGAATTAGGCAGTGAGTACAGATAAAATTATATATAGCCAAAGTTACTTCTGAGCTCCCATATCATATTTTGAGTTCGAATCTCATCTCTCAGGAAATCCAACAGAACCAGAGTTTCCATCAGCATTTGAGCAGATAACTTGTTCCATTTATTGTGCTCCAGAGGACATTCTTGATTTGCATTTTAAGCCACGTTGTAGTAAAAATGGGTGCCAGCTCTATTTAAACACTAGAATCATATTTGTCATGCAAGATGTTCA
>NW_007727792.1:100354-102477 GCF_000696425.1 Galeopterus variegatus
GTAAAAATGGGTGCCAGCTCTATTTAAACACTAGAATCATATTTGTCATGCAAGATGTTCACGTATGAAAGACTCAGCATAACTTAACACCAACTATGAAAAGAGAAGATTGAAGTTTCACATCTCTCATTCACTCCAGAATATAAGTGTATTGAGAAGAGTGGGGAGAATCAGCCATATTTTACAATACCTGTAAAGCATACACATTTTTTTCAAATCCTAGAAAAAAAATTATAAGTTAAAATGTTATACTGGACCCAAAATAAAATTTTAATAAATAAAAAAAAAAAAAAACCCATAATTTCATAGGCCACAATTCAGGGTAGAAACTAAAAAATATAAATAGGCTTCTTTTTCTAGCAATATGACAGATTTGGTGTTCAGAGAAAACCTTTCCTGTACAATACACCTAAAAATGCTGGACTAAACTTAAAACACATACACCTTTTTAAATGCATGACCAAGTTGGTGGGAAGCTAAGGGACTTCGCCGTAGACCAGAAATTTCAAAAAGTGCAAATCCATTGGATCCCACTGGAGTTATCTGAAGACATCATTCACCCCCTAGGGTTATCTGCTTATCCCCAGTGACCTAGATCATAAGGCCAGATGTAGCAGAGAGAGAGAGATTAGATCAGACAACCTAAGGCTTTGAAATGTAAAACTCTTAGGGAAAGATGGGGAGGACATGCACCTAAATCAATCTTAGATAAAAAGAAAAGAAAAAAAGAAAATTCTTTCTTAAGAATTTTAACTATGAATCTGCACTCAATATATTTGAGGCTGGATTTCATATTAGCTGAGTGTTCCAAAGAAATAATAATCTAGCCACAAATTTAATTAAAGTGGTTGCAGCTTATGAGTACATCCAATATGCTCAGCAGAAGCAAGCTAGCCCTAACCCTAACCCTAACCTCTGGAGAAATGCAAACCTCAGAGAATTCCCAAAGGAAAAGTTCCAACAAACAAAACATGAGAAAAGAAGAAACCATGGATGGGATGACCCCGCAGAGTTGTTCTGAATTGGTGGAAAGGGGCAAGGCCTGTATACCTCTGAATCATCTAGTCATCGAAGGTGGGCTGCCCCCTGAAGAGGCTTTGGCCTTGGTGAGGCCAAGTCCTCTTTAAGTTGGTTGAGGGCAGGCCTTGGAGACGAATTCAACTGCTAGACATGAGTCCCCAACAGCTTAGGAAATGAGTGTTCCAGCCCTGAAAGAGTGGGATCTCAGTAACACCCCCACCTCATCCACTACCCTAGGAACTGGCATCCCTCCATCCCTCAAAATCAACCATCTGCAATTCTCCCAAAAATGTAGTGTGGATTTTAATGTTCTCTTTTCACAGTCAAGGAGAGCTTAAAGGGCTTCTGTCTTGCCCCTCCTATCATAATAGCTCTCTTCCATAGTCATTATTCAGTGTAGGGAGTTCTACCAGATGCTTAGCATGTCTTTTTCAATTACAGTATACATTCAGGAATAGAGAAATAATTGTGGGATGAGTACCACTGGACATACAGTGAGGTGTACTTAGTCAAAGCTACATCTGTCACCTGATTTCCTGAAGCCCGCATTCCAACCAATAGACCACAGAAGCTTTTGTTATCTTCAGGGATTGCTGTTAGCTCAGAGCTGGGGCCAAAATAAAAACTAAGTGTTGGGCATTTCCCTTTTCCCAGTGCACATCTACTCTGGGGAAAACTAGAAGAAAGATTTTGGAGTAGGTACATATGTTGTTGTTGTTATGGATTCCTTCCTTAATGGTACCTAGATTCCCACTAATTGAAGGGGCTCTGGATATGTTATCAGACTCAGGTATGGGAAATAGGTAAAGGTATCTGACCCTCTATTATATAATGGCTCATTTCAGGTCTGTGCATCAGACCTACTTTGGTTATAGAAATCAAATACAAACTTAGTGAGCTGCCTGTGCATTTCAGTCCTGGAAGCCCCATAATCAACTATCCACATCCAAAGATCCATTCAAGTCTAACCGTTTTGAATAGTACTAAAGCTCTGTTTCCACTCACAGTAACCATGCCTCCTTCATCTCTAATTATTGAGTCCACTTGGCCTCTGCTATATAGGATCCCTTCATCCCTATTGAAATTAAAGGCCCATTCCAATG
>NW_007727792.1:103016-105479 GCF_000696425.1 Galeopterus variegatus
ATAGGTAAAGGTATCTGACCCTCTATTATATAATGGCTCATTTCAGGTCTGTGCATCAGACATACTTTGGTTATAGAAATCAAATACAAACTTAGTGAGCTGCCTGTGCATTTCAGTCCTGGAAGCCCCATAATCAACTATCCACATCGAAAGATCCATTCAAGTCTAACCGTTTTGAATAGTACTAAAGCTCTGTTTCCACTCACAGTAACCA
This sequence comes from Galeopterus variegatus, assembly GCF_000696425.1. NCBI lineage: Eukaryota > Metazoa > Chordata > Mammalia > Dermoptera > Cynocephalidae > Galeopterus > Galeopterus variegatus. The sequence continues at coordinate 103,231 of NW_007727792.1, forward strand.
TGCCTCCTTCATCTCTAATTATTGAGTCTACTTGGCCTCTGCTATATAGGATCCCTTCATCCCTATTGAAATTAAAGGCCCATTCCAATGGCCCTATCACCTTCCTGATACCTCAGCCTACAAAAGACCCATAAAACATTTCTTGAAAATGCTGAAGTTACTGACACTGGTGTAGTTCTCAATGCCATGGTGGACAGAGTGTCTTCTGGATCCTATCCCAGGGCAGATGAGTAACTCACACCTGATAAATTCACTCCAACATTCCTTTTTCCCTAAATCTTTAGATTTATTCCTACACATTGTAGTAAGGGATTTATAGCAACCTTGACTTCATTCTTCAATTATTTATTTTTTTTAATTTTAATCCCACCTCTCCTGAGTTTGACCTTCGAATGGCCCTCTGGGATATAGTAGGATCTGCATCTGTCTAGAAGCAATGAGAGTTTGTTGAGATGGAGCATGATAAGAACTGGGCTACCCTTTCAAGGTAAATGCCTCAGTGAAAGTAATACACAAATCATAAACCTACATGTAAAATCCAAAGCTAAAAAGCTCTTAGAAGATAACATAGAAGCCGGCCCGGTGGCGCACTGCTACAGTGCGCCCCTTGGGAGCGTGGTGGCGCTCCCGCCAAGGGTTCGGATCCCACATACAGACCGGCCGCTCACTGGCTGAGTGAGGTGCGGGGGCAGTGCCGAGGGTTGCAATCCCGTTGCCGGTCCCGGTCCGATACGGGCACGACACTGAGGGTTGCGATCCATTGCTGGTCACGAAAAAAGACAAAAAGGAAAAAAAAAAAAAAGGAAGAAAACCTAATTAATCTTGGATACAGTGATGACTTCTTAGATATAACACCAATAGCAAGATCCATAATGGAAATAATTGATAACTTGGGCTTCATTAAAATTAAAAACTTTTGCTCTGTGAAAGACAATGTCAAAAGAATGAGAAGACAAGCCACAGATTGGAAGAAAATATTTGCAAAAAAAAAATCCAATACAGGAATGTTATCCAAAATATTCACAAATCTCTTAAAACTCAAAAATAAGGGCCGGCCCGGTGGCGCACTGCTACAGTGCACCGCTTGGGAGCGCTGCGGCGCTCCCGCCGAGGGTTCAGATCCCACATACAGACCGGCGCTCACTGGCTGAGCAAGGTGCGGGCACAACACCGAGGGCTGCGATCCCGTTGCTGGTCCCGGTCCAGTACGGGCGTGACACTGAGGGTTGCGATCCGTTGCTGGTCATGAAAAAAAAGACAAAAAGGAAAAAAATAAATAAATAAGAAAACAACCAGATTAAAAAATGGGCAAAAGACCTGAACAGACACCTCACCAAAGAAGATATATAGATGGCAAAAAAGCACATGAAAAGATGTTCAACGTCACATGTCATTAAACCTAAACTACACTATCAACCAACTAAACCTGTTTAATAATCATAGAACACCTAACAACCCCCAATACACATTCCTCTAAAGCACAAATGAAATATTCTCCAGAGTAGACCATATGCTAAGCTGTAAAAGTCCTAATAAAATATCAATGGGTTGAAAACACACAAAATATGTTCCCTGACCACACAGAATTAAACTAGAAATAAATAACAAAAAGATATTTGGGAAAAAAATCCCCAAATGCTTAGAAATTAAACATGGATCAAAAAGGAAATCACAAGGGATATTGGAAAACATCATGGATTGAATAAAAATGAAAATGCATGATATTAAAATTTGCTAAAGCAATGTTTAGAGGAATATTTGTAGCATTAATGTTTATATGAGGAAAAAAGAAAGGTCTCAAATTAATTATCCAAGCTTCTGTCTTAAGACAACAGAAAAAAAAGAGCAATTTAAACCAAAGGCAAGCAGAATAATAAAGTTAGAAGAAGAAATTAATAACATTGAAAACAGGGAAACAGAGAAAAATCAATGGAACCAAAATCTGATTTTTTAATATGATGATAAAGTTTATGAATCTCTAGCCATTTTGAATAAGAAAAAGAAGACATAAATTACTAATATCAATCAAGAGATAAATAGTTTAAAAATTTACCGATATCAGGAATGAATGTGGGATATAACTTAAGATTCTACAGACATTGAAAGGATAATAAAGGAATATTAAGTACAATTTAATGCCACCTTAAGACACCTTGGATTAAATAAATTATTTCAAAGACACAAACTGCTAAGCCCACTCAAGAAGAAACGGATAACCTGAATAGTCTTTTGTCTATAAAAGAAATTGA
>NW_007727792.1:106613-107595 GCF_000696425.1 Galeopterus variegatus
ACTGTTAAGTTAAACCACTGTGAAGTTAATGAAAGGCTTAGGAATTTGGACTTTATCCTCTTCTCATCGAGCAGTCATGATAAACAATCAAAGAAGATAAACAATCATGACTGTTCGATGAGAAGAGGATAAAGTCCAATCCCCAGGCCTTTCATTAAGGCCCTCTGAAAGGTGCAGACACACACACACACCCACATGCACAAACACACTCTCCCACTGCTTTCCTGTGCATGTACCAAGATCCTGCCTCATTGTCTCTTGAACCTGACAAATTCACTCCTATTTCCAAGCCTTGGTATCTATTTCTATACCCAGTACGCTCTTCACATCTGCTTATCTAAACTCCAACCCTCTTTTAGGACACAACATAAGCCTTTTTTATTAACCTCAGGCCTTGATAATTACCTTGCTGTAAAATTCCTGTGAGAGGTGTCTACATCACTCGTCAGTATTAATAACACCGTATTTGGTAATGTCATTTGTGAGTTGTGTGGAATTGGCACAGAATTCAAAGCTGACAAGAATAACAAATACTCATACATTCCAATTCCACAAGTTGGTATAATGGTAGAGTCTAGTTCAGTTCAAATACTAATTTTGCCACGACTAGCTTTGCAGTCTTAAGCAAATTGCTAAATCTCTTTGAGCCTATTTCTTTATCTGTAAAATTGATGAGTAATGCCTATTATATAAATGAAGCACCTGGATAAAAATCCCCAACTTTGCTAAGCACATAGTCAGTACTCAATAAAAGTAAGTTTCTTTCTTCTGACTTCTCCCACACAAACGTAAGTGAAAACACGTCATAAGTGTTTATTTAGCTGTATCCTGCCTCATTCCAAGCAATATGCTAAATTATTAGAGATACTTGGTAACTTTAGAAATGATAATACAGATCCACATAATGAGTTCTTAGCACTCAGTCTCTTGAAGGCGTCAGCCTACCTCAGGTAAACATTACAGACTCCAGGGTCAGAGAAAA
>NW_007727792.1:108937-110456 GCF_000696425.1 Galeopterus variegatus
CCTAATACATCTGCCCTATACAATGGGTCTTCAAAGAGTTCATGGAAAGATTTGTGCTATCTTTTTTTGTTGTTTTTTTTAACTTGTAAGACAATGAAATTTATTGTTTACAGTTTCAGAGGCTGGGAAGTCCCAAGTCTAGGGAATACATCTGATGAACGTCCTTTTTTTTTTTTTCCTTTGGTGTGTGTGTGTCTGTGTGTGTGTTTATTTTTATTGTAACATAGTTGATTGTACATATCTGTGGGGTACAGAGTTAAATATCAATAACTGTGTGCAATATGTGATGCTCAAATCAGGGTAATTAATATATTCAACAATATACAATGTCATCTTTTGATTCCATCTGTCCACAAACTTTTTGAAGTGCCCTCGTATGTGACATCCTAAAGGTTGTATGTGTGTATCATACCCAAGGACAAAGCAGGAAGGAATTCCCGAGAATTGCTACTGCTGCAAGGGTGCCCTTCTGTTCCATCCCATTCAACAGCCACTGTCTTCATATTAAACATGTCATCTTCACCTCCTTGGCAGATGGTGGAATGTAGCAGTGGGGGGTGGGAGGTGACAATGGCTGCACTCTGTCACCCTAAGCCTGAGTCAGCTCGCAACCACTGACCACCATTCTGATGCATCCAGGAAAGAGGTGGGAAGGGCACACTCCTGGACTCAACTCCAGTTTCCTCAGAGAGCAGCGTAAGAAGTCTTACTACTAAAGTTAGGACCTCAAATGACTTTGCTTCTCTGTCCTGAGCCTCGGTGGTCTGGTTTTTGTTTTGTTTTTGTCCATTTGTTTGTTGTAAAATGTTAAAAAAAACACGGAAAAAAATAATTAAGTTACTCACGGCCCTACTTTATTTTTATTATTCATTTATTTATTTATTTATTAAAACTCAAATGATTGTACATATCTGTGGGTACAGCATTGAATATCAATACTGTGGTGCAATATGTGATGCTCAAATCAGGATAATCAGTATATTCAACATTACACAGTGTAACCACTTGTGTCCCTTTACCAATTTCTCACTAACCCCCCCCTCGCATTTCCCCTTTCCCACCTCTGGTGACCTCAGTTCTGTTCTCACCTTTTGAAAGTTTAACGAATTGTGATTGTCATATCTTTCTTTCTTTCTCTTTTAATTTATTTGTTTACTTTTTAGTTCCCATTTGTGAGTGAGGATGTGTAATATTTCTCTTTCTGTGCCTGGCTTATTTCACTTACCAAAATTTTCTCTAAGTTCATCTATGTTGCTGTAAATGGCAGAATTTCATTTTTTTATGGCTGAGTAGTGTTCCATTTTGTATACATACCACATTTTCCTTATCCAGTTGTCTGCTGATGGACATTTATGTTGGTTCCAGCTCTTGGCTATTGTAAATAGAGCTGCAATAAGCATAGGAGTGTAGGTGTCCCTTCAACATGATGATTTCCCTTCCTTTGGATATATACTCAGTAGTGGGATTGCTGGATCATATGACAGTTCTATCTGTAGTTGTTTGAGGAACCTCCATACTG
>NW_007727792.1:111499-113807 GCF_000696425.1 Galeopterus variegatus
CAGTTTTGCCAGCACCATTTATCAAGGAGGCTGTCTTTCCCCCAATGTATGTTCTTGGTGTCTTTGTCAAAGATCAGTTGGTTGTAAGTGTGTGGGTTGATTTCTGGGTTCTCTATGCTGTTCCATTGGTCTTAGTGTCTGTTTTTATGTCAGTAGCATAGTTACTATAGCTTTATAGTATAATTTGAAGTCAGGTAGTGTTATGCCTCCAGCTTTTTTTTTTGCTCAGGATTTCTTTAGCTATTCAAGGTCTTTTCTTGTTCCATATGAATGATAGGATTGTTTTTCCTATTTCTGTGAAGAATATCTTTGGTATTTTGATGGGGATTGCATTGAATCTATACGTCACTTTGGGTAGTATGGACATTTTCACAATGTTAATTTTTCCAATCCAAGAGCATGGAATGTCTTTCCATCTTTTTTGTGTCCTGTTTAATTTCTTTCAGCAGTGATTTGTAGTTCTCGTTGTAGAGATATTTCACCTCCTTGGTTAAATTTATTCCTAGGTATTTTATTTCAGGGGGAGTTGTTGTAAATGGGCTTACTTTATTAATTTATTTTTCTGCTAGTTATTGCAGTATTAAAAGCTACTGATTTTTGCATGTTGATTTTGTATCCTGAAAATTTACTGAAATCGTTTATAAGCTCTAAGAGTTTTTTGGTAAAGTTATTAGGTTTTTCTATATATAAGGTCATGTCATCTGCAAACAGGGACAGTCTGACTTCATCTCTTACAATTTGGATGCCCTTTATTTCTTTCTCTTGCCTGATTGCTCTGGCTAGTACTTCCAATACTATGTTAAATAGGAGTGGTGAGATTGAGCATCCTTGTCTTGTTCCTGTTCTTAAGGGAAAAGCTTTAGCTTTACCTCATTCAGGATGATATTGGCAGTGGGTTTGTCATATATGGCTTTTGTTATGTTGATATACTTTCTTCCTATACCTAATTTGCTGAGACTCTTTATAATGAAGCAATGTAGAATTTTGTCAAATGCTTTTTTGCATCTATTAAAATAATCATATGGTTTTTGTCCTTATTTTTGTTGATGTGATTTATCACATTTATTGGCTTGCATATGTTGAATCATCCTTGTATTCCTGAGATGAATCCCAATTGATCATGGTGTATAATTTTTTTTGATGTTTTGCTGTATTCTGATTGCTAATATTTCATTGAGGATTTTTGCATCTATGTTCATCAAGGATATTGGCCTGTAATTTTCTTTTGTGTGTGTGTCTTTATCTGGTTTTGGTATCAGAGTTATGTTGGCCTCATAGAATGAGTTTGGAAGAATGGCTTCTGCTTCAATTGTTTGGAATAGTTTGAGGAGAACTGGTATTAATTCCTCTTTAAAGGTTTGGTAGAATTCAGCTGTAAAGCCGTCCTGTCCTGGGCCTTTCTTTGTTGGGAGACTGCTGATCACTGCTTCAATCTCGTTGCCTGTTATTGGTCTATTCAGGTCTTCTGCCTCTTCTTGGTTCAGTCTGAGTAGTTTGTATATGTCCAGAAACTTATCCATATCTTCCAGGTTTTCATATTTGTTGTCATACAGTTGTTTATAATAGTTTCTAATGTTTTTTTGTATTTCTGTGGTATCAGTTTTAATGTCTCCTTTTTCATTTCTGATTTTTGTTATTTGGGTCTTCTCTCTTCTTTTTTTTTGTTAACCTAGCTAATGGTTTGTCTATTTTATTTATCTTTTTGGAATACCAACTTTTTGTTTCATTGATCTTTTCTATCGTTTTTTGAGTCTCTATTTTATAAAACAGTTAATTCAAAATGGATTATGGATTTAAACATAAAATTTGAAAATATAAAACTTTTAGAAAAAACATAGCAAATTTTTGGAATGTAGAGATAGGCAAAGAGTTCTTAGACTTTGACATCAAAAGCATGATATGTAAGAGGAAAAATTGCTAAAATGAACTTCATCCCAATTTATAACTTTAGTATTGCAAAAAAAAAAATCACAACAGAGAATAAAAGGACAACTGGAGTGTGATTAAACATCTGCAAGCCACAAATCCAATAAAAGACTAATGTCTAGAATGTATAAATAACTCTCAAAACTCNATCCATATCTTCCAGGTTTTCATATTTGTTGTCATACAGTTGTTTATAATAGTTTCTAATGTTTTTTTGTATTTCTATGGTATCAGTTTTAATGTCTCCTTTTTCATTTCTGATTTTTGTTATTTGGGTCTTCTCTCTTCTTTTTTTTTTTTTTTTTTTTTTTTTTAACCTAGCCCATGGTTTTTTTTTTTTTTTTTTTTTTTTGGAATACAAACTTTTTTTTTTTTTTATCTT
>NW_007727792.1:114674-133877 GCF_000696425.1 Galeopterus variegatus
TTTTTTTTTTTTTTTTTTTTTTTTTTAACCTAGCCCATGGTTTTTTTTTTTTTTTTTTTTTTTTGTTAACCTAGCTCATGGTTTGTCTATTTTATTTATCTTTTTGGAATACAAACTTTTTGTTTCATTGATCTTTTCTATTGTTTTTTGAGTCTCTATTTTATAAAACAATTAATTCAAAATGGATTATGGATTTAAACATAAAATTTGAAAATATAAAACTTTTAGAAAAAACATAGCAAATTTTTGGAATGTAGAGATAGGCAAAGAGTTCTTAGACTTTGACATCAAAAGCATGATATGTAAGAGGAAAAGTTGCTAAGATGAACTTCATTCCAATTTATAACTTTAGTATTGCAAAAAAAAAAAAATCACAACAGAGAATAAAAGGACAACTGGAGTGTGATTAAACATCTGCAAGCCACAAAGCCAATAAAAGACTAATGTCTAGAATGTATAAATAACTCTCAAAACTCAACAGTATAAAATAAGTAACCCAATTATAAAAATAGGCAAGAGAATTGGACAGATATTTCACTGAAGAGGATACTCCGAAGGCAAGTAAGCAAATGAAAAACGTTAAACATCATTTGCCATTCGAAGAGTGCAAATTACAACCATAATAAGATATCTCTGTATAGTTATTATAAAAATGGTGATAATAACAAATGCTGGTGTGGATATGGAGAAATTTCCTCCTACACATCGCCTGTTTGGTGTATAAAATGGTACAGCTAATCTGGAAAACAGTTTGGCAATATTTTTATAACACTAAATATGTATTTACTATATAACCCAACAATTGCACTCTTGGGCATTTATCCCTGAAAACCTGTACACAAATGTTATATAGCAGCTTTATTCATAATAGCCCAAAACTGCAAACAATCCCGATGTCCTTCAATGGGTTGAACGGTTAAACAAACAGCGGTACATCCATTCGCTGAAATACTCCTCAGCAATTAAAGGGAGAAACTACTCACACATGGAAATGCATGTATAAATCTCTGGGAAATTATGTTGAGTGGAAAAAAAATCACAAAATTATAATACTGTATGATTCAATTTATATAACATTTTAAAATGAAAAAAATTTTAGAAATGAGGACTAGATTACCAGTGTCAGGAGATAGGAATGAGGAAGGCAGGGGGACATGAAGGAAGCAGGTGTGGTTATAAAAGAGCAATCGGAGAGATCTGTCTGGTAACAGAGCTATTCTGTGTCTTGATTGTGCTGGATACACCAACTTACACATAATAAAATTGAATAGAACTAAATGTACATGCGCACAAGTACAAATGAAACTAAAGAAATGTGGATGTGAATCAGATCCATGGATTGTGTCAATGTCGACATTCTTGTTGCATTATTGTACAACAGTATTACAAGATGTTACCATTGGAGCAAACTGAGTGATACTGGATCTGTCCCTGTTATTTATTACAACTGCATGTGAATACATGCTAATCTCAAAAGTTTGATTTAAAAAATAACATTCTGAAAAAGAAGAGAAATCAGAAGTTAATTAGNAAAAAATTTTAGAAATGAGGACTAGATTACCAGTGTCAGGAGATAGGAATGAGGAAGGCAGGGGGACATGAAGGAAGCAGGTGTGGTTATAAAAGAGCAATCGGAGAGATCTGTCTGGTAACAGAGCTATTCTGTGTCTTGATTGTGCTGGATACACCAACTTACACATAATAAAATTGAATAGAACTAAATGTACATGCGCACAAGTACAAATGAAACTAAAGAAATGTGGATGTGAATCAGATCCATGGATTGTGTCAATGTCGACATTCTTGTTGCATTATTGTACAACAGTATTACAAGATGTTACCATTGGAGCAAACTGAGTGATACTGGATCTGTCCCTGTTATTTATTACAACTGCATGTGAATACATGCTAATCTCAAAAGTTTGATTTAAAAAATAACATTCTGAAAAAGAAGAGAAATCAGAAGTTAATTAGCCTTAGCAAATATTGGAGCATATTATAAAATAATAATGAAAACAGTACAATATAGTATTGTGCAGAAAAAAAGAAATGATTAACATCAGGAAAGAGAAAAAAATCAATCAACATAATTTATCATATTAACAGGAAAAAGTAAGAATTAAAATTATATGATTATTTTGATAGATGCAAAGTAGCCTTTGACTAAATGTAATACCTATTTTTGACAAAAATAGCAAACTGGAAATTCAAGGACTTTTTTTAATCTGAAAAAAAGAACATCAACCAAAATTATGTAGTAAGCTTAATATTAAATGGAGAATTATTACAAGCTATCCTTTGAGATCAAAAGCAAGATAAGAATGCCCTATATCACCATTTATTCAACTTGAACTAAAGACCCTAAATAGTGGAATAAGACAAAATAAAGAAATAAAAGTCATAACAATTAGAATGAAAAAAAAAACTCATTACTCATAGATGACATGACTGTGTATATAGAAAAATCTACAAGAATCTACAGGTAAACTATTACATTTTAATCAGCAAACACAGTTAGCTTACTGGAGACAAGTTCAATATACAAACCAATTATACTTTTATATACACACAATAACAAGCAGAAAAATTAACTTGAATAATATATATAATTATAAATATCAAACAACTTATTCAAATATCTACAATAAAAGCTACAAAACTTTCCTAAGAGAAATTAAAGAAGCCATAAATAAATTGAGGTGTATTCTCTATTCATAAATTAGATTACTCAATACTTACAAGATGTTAACACTCCCTAAATTTATCTAGAGTCAATGCAATGTCAGTCAAAATCCAAGATATTTTTGGAAAATGAAAATCCAAGTTTAAAATTTATAAGGAAATGCAAAGGGCCAAGAACAGCCAAGTCAGTCTTGAAAAATAAGAACAAAGCTTGCCCATGTTTTCCTCTTCCTCTTGACTGACTCTGTGTCTCTGTTGGGTGTGGTACGTCCCTTCCTCTTGAGACTGTGAGTAACAAACTGCCTTTTCGACAGCAGTTGTCTCCTGATTTGTTGGCCTCACCATATCTGAATAATAATAAAACCTCCATTTAAAACACAACAAGAATGAATGATCTAAGACTACATGCAACAATAATAATTAATCTTATAAACATAATATTAAGCAAAAAAAGTCAGTTACAAAAGAGTTTAAAGTATTTGATATCATTGATATCAAGTTAAAAACAGGAAAAAGTAATCAAGTTGGGCTGGCCCGTGGCTCACTTGGGAGAGTGCGGTGCTGATAACACCAAGGCCATGGATTCAGATCCTATATAGGGATGGCCGGTGCGCTCACTGGCTGAGCGTGGTGCTGACAACACCAAGCCAAGGGTTGAGATCCCCTTACCGGTCATCTTTTGGGGAAAAAAAAAAAAACAGGAAAAAGTAAACAAGGACATTAGATGTCAAAAGCGGTTCCACTGGTGAGTGTAGGGACCAGAAGTGGACACAAGAGAGACTCTGGGGGCGCTGGTGATGTTCTTGCTGTTGATGTAAGTATTCACATGTATATTCGCTTTTTGAAAATTCACTTAAGATTTAGGCAGTTTTTGTCTGAGTGTTGTGCTTCAGTTTACATTAGAAAAACCACTAGAATTCAGTCACAACAATATTCAGAATAAAACATAGAGCATTCCAAAGCTGAAAACAATAAAAATAAACTATCTAACACCTCCTATACGAAGTTTAAAAATCTCAATAAAATAAATGCTAGGCAGCAGGCAGACAGGGGAAAAAAAAGCACAAATTAATTAGAGTAACATAAAATACAACAAAATTGATCATTGGTTAAACAAATTACACCTGCTTCTTAGAAAAAAATTAAAATAAAAATAAAAACTTCTGTCAAGTCTAATCAAGAAATAAAGGGAAACGACAAAAATAGTGATAGGAATGAAAAAAGGGAGATATTTCAACAGATAGATATTTTTTAAATTATTCACAAATACTGCATAGAGCTTTAAGTAAAGAATTTGAAAATGCCAGTGAAATGCAAGATTTTCAGTGAAGTAGGTTACTAAAAATCACTCAGTGAAATGTAGAAACCAGGAGATAAAGATTCCAAAATATCACAGTAAAAGCTCCAAAACCAACAACTAGCTCAGGTAATTTTACAGACAAATTCTTTCCAACTTTCAAGAACTCTGTCCATACAGCACAAAAGAATGAATGATTCCTATCTGTGCTATGAAAGGAGCACAAGCCTAATACGAGCTGAACTACAAGCATCTGAGAAATTATGTCATTGTGATGAATGCATCTGCATGGAAAACCTCAAGTGCAGTAACAAAAAGGCAAAGTGATCATGACATAGAAATGATAATCTAGGGCCAACTCACTTATGAAAAGGAGATACACAGAGAAGTATAACCCTCTTCTTCCAGTTGCTGCTGTCCTACTGGGCGTGACAGCTAGAACTGCTACAGCCATCCTGAAACTATGCGAAAAGCTAAGACTATGCCCTGAGAACAGCCAAGCAGAAATATGAGAAAGACCCGAGCCTTTGATCTGGGCACTGAATGTCTGAACTGGCCAGCCCTGAAGCTACCTCGCTCCAGGCCTCTTAATAAGTCTTACTTAAGATAGTCTTGCTTGTTGTTTAATCCACTTGAGGAGGGCATTCTGTAACTTGCAGACAAGCACATTTTAATAATGTACAAAAATGAATTAAACTCAAGCTGAGAGAAAAAAGGAGAGGAAAAAAAGACTCAGAATTTTTAAAAATCCATGAGGATACATGCAAAATTTAGTATGGCATATGATAAAATGTGATGATCAAATCAATGAGGAAAGGAAGGTTTAGTGTATCTGTGGTTGTGGGAATCATTTAGTGGAAAAACATAAAAGCTAGGCTGTCGTGTCACAGTTTATCTCAAATCCATCCCAGGTACATGGCAGATTTCATTGAAAGAAAATCAAACCATAAAAATAACTGGAAGAAAGTATTAATAAATAGTGTCTACTTTGTGAATTGGGTACACCTTTCTAAAAACTACAAACATGGAAAAATAATGCAAATGAATAACCTGATTATTTGACCACATAAATTTTTCAGTCTCTACGTGAAAAAATTTTTAATTCAAAGGCAAACTATTTATTGAAACAAAATATTTGATGCAAATAACTATCAGTTCCTTTCTGAAACAGAGGTTATATGAGTCTGCAAGAAAAATTTCATCTTCAATGCAAACATCGAACGCCTGAGATATAATTTACAAAATGTTAAATACAAATCACCAAAGATTTTTTTTTTTTTTCCTTTTTTTTTTTTTTTCGTGACCGGCAACGGATCGCAACCCTCAGTGTCGCGCCCGTACCGGACCGGGACCGGCCCCACACCTCGCTCAGCCAGTGAGCGGGAACCGGTCTGTATGTGGGATCCGAACCCTCAGCGGGGGCGCCACCACGCTTCCCAAGCGGCGCACTGTAGCAGTGCGCCACCGGGCCGGCCCGAAAGATTATATTTTTAAATGTACATTCTCACAAGAAATTTAGCAACATTATTTTTTTCTTACTGCTATCAAAATAGCAAAAAATGTTTAATATATCTATCAGTGTTTTGAACATAGGGTGTGACAGAGACTTCCATATACTACTCACAGATGTGGAAATTATTAAGCCTTTATGTAATCAGTTTGAAAATATGTATCAAGTATGTCAAGAGCCTACAATAATTACTATCCTTAGTTTGGTAATTCCACTTAAAAATATAATAAAGTAATATAGATGTAATTAAAATTTAAGTATTTTGGATGTTCATTACAACACTACCCTGTGAGGACATGGCGAAAATGCCTAAACATTTATGATACAGGAAGATTAAATAAATGGTGGCTGCCTGTAAATTGAGTAGTGTGTTTCCATTAAAAAGTCATTGTCACAAGAAATAAGAAAATAATCCCAATATAGCATTAAGTAGAAAAGTCAGGATATAAAATGTGTGCACTATAAACAGCAATTTAATAAATATACGTGTCATTATCTCTATCTCTAAGGAGGGAAGGGGGGGCATAAAGAAAATGCACCAGAAGTGTTAACAGTATTTATTTCTTGATTCAGAGATTATAGCTGACTTTTATATTCTTCTTTTCATTTATCTGGACTTTCTAAACATTTTACCCTAAATGAGCCTATATTGATGAAATGTTACTTAAACTGAAATACTTAATTGCACCTTTTCCTTATCCCTTCACTCAGATGCCGCAGCAGTGTTTGTTTCGGTTCCTGGCTCTGTCAAAAGCAGTTCTGCACAAAGGGTCAGAAGGCTGACGTTTTACTTGGGAAATAACACTGTGAGAATGTTAATCCATGAAGAGATTCAAGTTGATTTCTCTTCCACGACTCACCGTGCACAGCCAGGAGTCTGGCTGGGAGAGGCTTAATAGAGACGCCACGCAGTTCTCAGGCTGGATCCTCCCAGCCCACCTCCGCCCACACCCCTCCTCTCGACCTGTCCTCTTGCAGGCTCCTGGCACCAGCTGCTGAAGCCACCAAGTACCACCAGCTTCTGCCTTGTTACCAGAGGGAGCCTGACTACTGTCTGGTGCCTTTTCAACCTGGCCTCACCGCTTAGAACTTCTGAACCCGGAGAAGATGGGAAGATTTGTAGCACCGTGTCGCAGACCTGGGCGAGAATGTTAATGATGTACTTCCAAGCCCAGGGAGGACTGGGGTCCTACAGCGTGACAATCACTGCATGATGAGCTATTATTACTCCATGAATTATCAGCAGCCACAAGTCCCTCCCAGGGACGTGACATCCAGGGGAGCATTTGATTCCTGTCCAAAGCCAGCTTTTATGAAGAATCAAAATTGGCACAGAAGATAGAAGTGCCTTAAACTCATAAAGGAGAATGAAGCACTCCCATTTCCCTGGGTAATTGCTGGAACGGAAAGGCTGAGCCAAGGGCAGTGCTGGAACTTCAAGCTAGCAGGCTGCAGGCCAACAGAAGGGACCAGGACATCCTGACACCTAATGCTGGCTGGGGGTGAGGGGTGGGGATTGGAGAGGAATGTGAGCCGAGGTGAGCAAGAGAGTCACAGAAGGGCATCACCTCAAGTTCAGGGAGGATGTTCTGGGTCCTCTGACACCCCACTCACCACCCCTAGGAAATCTGCCTTCCAGCCCCAGCATAGCCACATGCTTGTCGGTGCTACTTAATTGAGTCTCTCCAGTCTCTGGACCTCACTTTCCATACGAGAGCTGTGCAGAAAACCACAAAGATGCTAGGATGGGAGAGGCTGTGGAGGGAGCCTCAGGACTCCCTACCCCAGTTCCCTGCCTCTTGCAACCACCACGTGTGTGCTTCTACACCTGTTTAATATAATTGGGTACCCAGGAAGATTCTGCTGGGCCAGACTTGTTAAGGCTAAGAAAAAGCACCCCTGGACTAAATACTTCCTCAGCCTCTCTTGGTCCTGATTTGATTCTCCTCTATAGAAAGAAACAGAAAACAGCCGTGTTCTCTCTCTCGTGCCAAACTGGGGTCTCCTTCAAATGTGGATGGCAAGGCATGAAGCAAGCCCACAGGCTTTCCAGAGGCTCCCACCCACTTCCCATCCTCCTGCCCCAGCAGACTCGCCGCCCTCCACTGACTGGTGAATCAGGTGCCTGCCACCCATGGGAAATGAGGCTCAAAGGCCTGCGGGCAGTTGGCAATTGTCCCAGGGTTTCACTGCACCAGAGACCCTGTGTTCGTGGAAGAGAAAGAGTCCCTGATACCAGTGTCATTAAGACAGAGAGAGACGGGCAGCCAGCAATCAGGTCATGGGAAAACGCTTCCTTGGGGCTGTACATGGTATCACTATCCAGGCTCATCGCGCTTGTGGAAAGACAGACAGTCGTGCTTTCCTTCTACCACTGACCACACCAGCACCAAAACAGTCCTGAAAATAAAGTCTCATCAGAGGTGAAGCTCCGCAAATCACTCTCAACCCTTGGTCTTTATCAGGAGTGGACATATGCTCCCAGGCACAGAGCTGAGGTGGGTAGGCCCCAGAACACTGAGCTGAGTGATCCAAACGCACCTGCTCAGGGCTGCAGAAGGGGCCTCCTGCCTCTGGCCTCGAGCTTTGGGACAGTGAGAGGCCGCAGTCTAGGGCACTGTGAGGCAGGAGGCTGCATTCGAGGCCTGCCTGTGCCTCTCTGCTCTCATAGGGTCTGGGGTACATATGCTCAGGGAAGGCACACAGCCCCGTGTGCCTGAAGCTGATGCCCCTGCCACCTGGGATTTCTCAGTGCCAAGTGGTACACAGTGTGATTGCACTGACTGAGCCCTCTCTATTCAACAAGTGGGCTCCTGCTTCCTGCATCTTCCATCTGAGGAAATGATGGTCCAGAAAAGGGAAGCAGCTGCAAAAACTCAGGAGAGGCAGAGACAGGACTGACACAAACGCCCTGAGTCAATGTGACAACATACGTATAACACAGTAGATGCTCAATAGTTCCCTCTGTGCTTCCTCTTGTCCTGCACCAAACTGCTGCCCACATACTCCCACCTTTGGAAACTTTACTACAGGTGACTTCCAACAAATCTGTCCCACCTCATGTCATGAGCTAAGGACATTGGCATGGATAAGCTCATGGGACCCTCATTTGGAGTTTCCTGTCTGAGCAAAGAGGAACAAAGACAAGTAAAAATTTGTGGGGCTCCTGTTATAGTCTGAGACATGAACAAACATGCCTCCAATAGGAAGAAGCATGGACCCTCCCCTCCCCCAAGACAAATGTCCAGCCAGCTCCTGTGGGAGCTGGGAGGGGCTTTCCAGAAACCCCCATGCCTGATGGCAGACCCAGGCCAGATAGCTCCAAGTACAACACAGAGACCATTAATATTTTGCCTGGAATTACACAACAAGCTGGTGACACAGACCTTTGATTTTGCCATCCAGTGCTCCTTCAAGGAGATTGCACTTCCTGTATGAGATAATTTAATTAGTGTTTGTCCAGCACCCTGCAGTGACAGGCGATCACCTACTCCTTTCGTCCTATGGAGGGGCTGAGTAATCCACAGTCTCTTGATGCCACTTAATCTAAAACTGGGTGACTCACCCTCCCTGAGATTTCCCTCCAGCGCATTTAGTTTAAGAAAATAGCCAAGTGCTCCCTAATTTAAATGATTCTTCTTGGTTTAAATCTTAAATAAACTACATGGTCTTTGGTTTTGTTTGTCACAGTTTTCGTATATATGTATATGGTATATATAATATTTGCAGGGGGCCCCTGACTCTGCCCAGCATGGTGGCAGCCAGTGGGCTGCCCAGTTGGCTTTTCTAGCAGCTCTGCACCATGTGTGGCCTCAGAGAGCTGTGATCTTGCACTACCTTTGTGTGGCTCAGGACTCTACCCTCAAACCTGCCACCTACCCTCAATTATTTTTTTCGTATGTGAATATTCTTTATTTTTAAGTCACCCTGATTTTCCAACCTCCCCTCCTCCCCCCACAGCCCCATCTTCCACCAGGAACCACAGCTCAGCCCTGCCTTCAAATGCCACCCTGCAAGCAGGACACCCTGCCCTAATCCTGGCTTCATCCCGAAACCTCCCAGACCTCGCTTTAATGGGCCCTGGGCCTGAATAACAAACATTTGCAATGGTAAATCCATTCTCTGCTTTCCAGATAACTTCTCCTTAACAGCGATAAGCTGCCAGGCAGACAGATAACAACTGGGATATGCAGTTATTAAGGGCAGATTTTTAAATGACAAAAGGATACATTTTAAAATAAAGCCCACTTGAAAATCAGCTTCCCTTCCAACTCAATTACATTCAGTCTGCCTGCTCAGAAGCTCTTTATACCGAGAGATTCCAGCTCCCATTGGCTTCGGGGTTTTGAGGAGCGTTGCCTTGGCAACACAGAAGGCCCAGACACCTGAAGCAGGAAGCAGAGGACACAGCAGCTCCCCATCTCTCTCGGGCACCAGCACCCAGCATGGCCAGGAGGGCACCGTGCATGGGGTTCCAGGGTCAGCTGCCTAAGAAGAGGCAGGGGCCCCCACAGCCAACATACCCCCCACTGCGGGGACCTCTGGTGTTACAGCTGATCTGAAAGAAGGAACCAGCCAGCAGGGCCTAACTGTCCCCAGAGGAACTCCAGTGATGGAGGCAAGTACCCGAGCACCGTGGCCACTACACTCTGCAAGTTCCTTTCATACCAGAGTGACTGAAAGAGCTCCTCTGTCCTGGTTTCCCCTAACCAGGCAGGAGTCCCAACGCAAGCCAATTTCTCTCATGGTCGTCGCCCAGACAGCCCCAGCCACCCACCCAGCCTCACAGCTTTGGGCATCTCTCACAGACATCATAGGCTGGCCCTGACTCCCTAGACATCGCTGGTCACACCCAGGTTATCACAGGATAGCTGTTGATCCCCTATATGATGCCACAAACAAGAGCTCCAGAATGTCATCAAGCCACGTGTGTCAGCCACTTATCACAACCAATTATCGAGGCTCCCTTTATTTATATGACCAACCCATGACTCTATCTTCCATCACATGACGGGCTGAAAGTCCCCTCCCCTCCCCGTCACACATGGACCCCAGGCCACCCCTGCCTTTCCCTGAGGAGCCAGCCTTCCTCTCCACGTTGTGGGAGCTCATTACTTGCAAGGACTGTCCTTCATGTCCCGGGCACTGTCATTGGTAGAGACAGCTTCCTCCAAGTGTATAGAAATGTACGTGTGTGTGGTTACACGTGGCTGTGCCTGGTTGTGTGCTGATCAGTTAATGCTGAATTCTTTCCTCAGAACACAGAGCCCCCGTGGCACCTTTGCACCATGAGTGCTCCCATCTCTGGCCCCGACAGCACACGGGCCTCCAGTACAGGCTCTCTGTGGGCGTGTGCATCCGAGCCACCTGGGTTGGCCAGGCCCTGGGCAGTCACCACTGCCCCTACCGGCACCCCCACCATCGGCTCATGCTGGCTCACAGCGACCACATCCGAGGTCCCTCATTTGGACAACTGTTCTAACCCCTGCTTGCCATGTTCACCTCTTGGTCCCAACCCCTATTATACTCTTCACAGGCCCCCCTTAACTTTAGGGGTCCCCACTCCCTGCTATCTTTTATCCTGGAAAACTGTCCGCCATCCCCCATAAGAGGAGGAAGAGGAGCAAGAAGAGGCAACGTATCCCTGGAAAGCCCCCCAGGCCTGCCATCCGCATCAAGGCGGAATAAGCGAGCCGAACCCTCCCCCTCCCCCCGTTATTCAGCTCGTCCTCCCACTGGCTCCCCACGTCCCACCCTCCCGGTGCTGTGTTTCTCAGCTTATGGCCGTTCCTCACTCTTGGATCTGGACGACATGGCACTCGCTGGCTGGAGCCTGGCTCCTGCCTCAGCCTCCACTCACATCTGTCCCCACAGCTGGAAAACAAGTTGCCCCTCCCAGGCTCCAAGAAAACAAGTTGCCACTCCCTGGTCTAAGCAGCAGGACCCAGTTGTTACAGGGACCCCCGCTGTCTTCAAAGAGACTGCGTTGGCAGCACCTCCTGTGTGCAAGCCTCTCTGTGCCTTCGCTTCAGCATGCCCCATAAATGCCAGCATCAAGGGCAGCAGCAGCAGAGAGAAAGATGAGGAGAGGGGACTTCTGTGCTAGGTAACACTTGCTGGGTGCACAGCCTCCCCACGGCTATGCCTAGTCTTTCATGGCACCGCAGCAGCAAGATCGGGAGGTGGGGACCGGAGGCTTACCTTGCGCATGTCTTTGCCAAAGGTCTCGCTATAGGTTGTGCCAAGGATTTCAAACTGGACGTAGGGATTCGAGCTGTCCTCCCGAAACTCCATCACCCCTGTGAGGCCCGTGATGTGGCCCTGCAGGACAGGAGGAAGAACATTGGAGGGTGGGGAAAATATGACTGGGGTAGAGGATGGAGTCCCAAAGGCTAGGAAGCAAAAGAAAGTGGTCACCAAGAAGGGGCAGCCAGGGTCTTGAGGAAGCCACGGACAGGCTGTAACAAGGACAGAGTTGCAGGCTGTCCCAGGGCCCAGAGCAGGATCAATAATACCCAGGCCATTTCTCACAGGGGAATCCCTAAGGTTTGTACCTGTGGTTCATGACTCAATATGTTTAGAGCCACTGCTATGTGCCAGGGGCTACCCTAAGCCTAAGATTAAAGAGTGACAGCCTTGACCCTACCCTCCTGCAGCTTAGTCTTCTCCTGCAACCTGCTCCACGGGCTTACGTTAGCCTGACCCAAGAGGGAAGCAAAGGTCACCAGGAGCCATAGCAGACATATGGCAGTAAGTTCCAGGGCAGCAAACAGAAGCACCGGAGGCCAAAGCCCAGCTCAGTCCTGGCTCTGCTACTGCCACCCAGGGCAGGCCATTGCCCAGCTCCCACTTCTGCCTGAAGTTAATTAGATCCATGTCACGGAGCCTGCAGAGATTGGTGGAGGAAATGTGTATAATGCACATGTGTGGTGCAGACTGGCTGTGGGGGCTGCCAGCCCTGCGCCTCTCTAGGGGGTCGGTGGGACCCATAGGAGCAGCAGACAGTGGGGGCACTGAGTGCTGAGCCCCCTTCTCTCTTCAAGCCTGGGTGGGGTCTCATCCTGTTTTATCTCCTGTAGACTCTGACTGGGAGAGACCTAGAAGCTGAGCTGGACCAGGAGGGGCCCCACCTCTGTCTGGGCTGCACTAGATTCAAACTAGCACCAGAATATGTTCATTTCTATTGAAACCGTGCACAATTGATCACTAAAACTCCTAACACTATAGATATCCCTAAATGCTCTTTTGAAGCCTCTAAAAGCCAATTCACTCTAACAAGTCTTCTGTGAATTACCCAATTCAGTTTAAAACCAGGCTTCTAACTCGGTGTCACTCCTCAACACATGGGACAAGTGCATATGCACACAAACACATGCTCTGAGGTCCTAGCTGATCAGCACATGGCAGTGCCAACTGAGACCACCTCTCTTGTGCAGAGCAGCAGCCTGCATGGAGAGGTATCTGGCAGACATGGGGCAGGCAGCTGCCTCCCTTTTTTAGTTCCTTGTGACCTTGGGCAAGTTACTTAGGCTCTCTGAAGCCCAATCTCCTTATATTAAAATGGAGACAATAATAATAGCACATGTCCATGGACCAAAGCTCGCCCAGCCTTCAAATGCTGGACAGGAGAGAGGCCTGGGGAAGGGTCTGCCGGGGCAGCCACACACAGAGCCCACCTGCAGGCTGCCTGCTGGCGTGGCAGAGAGTGGAGGCATGAGGAGGGGCCTGTCTCCAGCCTGAGCCCAGGAGGTGCCCCTCACACACACCTTTTTGATCGTGTCCAGCATGGACCTCCCTCCGTTCCATGGCTTGGTGGACTTGCGTATGCAGTTGAGGCTGGCCATGCTGTGCCACTTCCGGTCCTCCAGCTTCCTGTGGAAGGCGTTGGCCAGCATCAGAACGCTGTCGTACAGGTAGAGGTTGGAGATCTGCAAAGATAGAGACAGTGAAATCCTTTTTGCTGGTGTATTTCTAAAGAGAGTGGGAGACACCAACAGAGAGCTGGGGTGACACAGGACACCAGCACTGAGACATGGCACCCAATATCAATGCCAAGTTCCTCTGGCTTCAGTGTTCATTCAAAAACACAGCCAGATGCTGGAGTCCTGAGAAGAATAAGACCTAGCCCTGCTTCAGGACCTCAAGGGGAAGGCAGATTCGTACATCAGCAAGGGAGCCAGCATGATCAGCACCAGGATGAATGTGCACGCTGGAAGTTACATGCACAGGTAACCAAGGCCGGAGGCAGGGATGAGCAGAAAGCTCTGTGTGGAAGGATTAGTAGGATTGAGGGAGGGCATGGCATTTGCTAAGGCAAAAAAGTGTCAAGGATCAGGGCCGGTGAGGGCAGGGCCCACCAGGGTTTTCTGTAAAGAACCAGATAGAAAAAATTTAGGCTTTGTGGGCCTTGCAATCAGTCTCTTTAGCAACTGTTCAACCCTGCTGCAATAACCTGAAAGCAGCCATGGACAACACTTAAACAGAGGGGTGCAGCTGTGTGCCAGGAAAACATTATTTACCAAAACAGGCAATGTGCTGGATCTGCCCCAAGGGCCATAGTTGGCCAACCCAGGGACCTGGATCAGAGAAACAGGAAATGGTTCATGATGACCTTGCCAGTGGGTACAGTAGGGCCACGGCTGGATCAGGAGGGAGGCAGCCTCATGGGATGTGCAAAGGAGTAACAACAGGGTGACTTTAGGGAAAAGGATGTCATTGGTGAGTCTGTGCACAGAAAGCCGGTGATCAGCCCTGGGCCTCTCAAAAGGCACCTGGGTGGGCCTAGGGAAGGTGGTGACCTGAGTGACCACGTGGCAGCAACGACGTAGTAAACAGTGGTGGAGGTTCTGGTGGCTGCTGCACAGTGGAGTCACAGCCACCTGGGGAGCACGTCTGAGATTTGCAACTGTGCCCCTCTGAGAACTACCCGTCTGCACAGCTGTCTGCAGTGAAGCTGGGCTCTGGAGGGGACACAGCCTCATCTCGGAGCTCTCGAGAGCAAGGCCATGAGCGAGAAGCTGGGATAATTGTGGGAAGAGTGGCCTTGCAGCGTGCGGGCAACCACCTGTGGGACCTGGGGTGGGACAGGTCTGGCTCACCCCCGTGACTGTGATCAGACAAGCAGGAAGGCCAGCACCTGGAGCCCTCTGCAGTGAGGCGGGCAGCCCTGCTCTGGCACGGTACCCTCACGCCACCCACTGCTCCAGGGCAGCAGCAGAGCACGCAGGAGAGGAGGAAGAGAGGAGGGGGAGGGGAGGAAGTGCCCCCTCAGTCGGGCTTGTGGCCCCTCACTGACAACTGTTGCACAAACTACCGTCGGCCAAAGTGGGTCAAGGGGACCATTCTCTAAACACCTAAGCAGCAAGTAGTGTGCTAAAAATATTTCAGAAAAATAAAATCACCGGATGGAAATGGAAGACTGTTGGCCTCACAGGACTCCTGGAAAGATCAAATAGGCTCCTTGAGCGGCAGGAAGAACCCCTCTGTCCCCAGGCTCACCTCCCGCCCCCCACCATGCCCCACACCCAACACCTCCGTGCCTTGTTCTCTGTTTGCACTTTCTCTCCTCACATGTCTCAGTCTGGGTGCCCCGAAAGCACAGGCCCAGACAAGAACGTGGGTGGCGGAAGCCCCTGAAGCTGAAGTCAGAGGTGGCCAAGGGGGCATGGCACAGGGCATCAAAAACATCTGCTGTCGTGCCTGTCCAGCGGCCCCTGCTAGCCCTTGAGGGTCATTTCCACCATGACACATCCCTGCAGGCATCCCTGTGCACTGGCTATTGCTGAAGAGCTCTGTCCTGTCCTTGCTGTGACCACTGTAGGCTGTGTGGTTAGTGCCTCTCCACACTGCAGGTATGAGAAGTGGGTGGAGCGCACACAGAGGTTGCAGAGGCGGCAGGAGTGTGCCCAGATGACTGACCACTGCTGCCCAAAGCAAGGCCCCAGGCCAGGGCCAGTAGCACGTCAGCGCCTGGGTTGACCCTGCTCAGGGTCCTGCAGCACACAGGTGCCTGCCTGACAGCGGAGAGGAGAGTTGTTCCCTCCACCGGGAACTTGCCCCGATGCCACAGAGAACACCACGACAGAACAGTGTCCCATCCCGTGAGGCCTGGAGGAGCATTTCCTCAATGAGCAAAACTAACCTGCTCCCTGTTTCTGTCAGCTACCCAGGCCTCAGGAGCCCTCGTGGCTGCAAAATTGTTTTGACATGTCTTCCTCGCCTCTGGAATACAAACCCATAATGGAGATGTCATTATTAGGGAATATAAGTCACTTAGAGTTGGCTTCATTTTTTTTTTTTTTCCAAAAGGATAACTCAAAGCCGAGAGTCCTTGATGATGTGAAGATTTCTCTTCTCAAAACATTTATGGATGTCCCAGCCACCCACTCACAGCTGATGCTACTTAGCCAGCTGGGATCCGCTGACCCACACCCCCACCTGCACACCCACTCGCACAGCAGGGCAGATCCCGCAGCACCTCCTCAGCGGTGGCCGACAGGAGCACCCAGCGGAATTGCCTGTCTTCCCTCCAGAACGTCTATTCACAATGAATTAAGGTACTTGACAAACATATGAATGTGGAGTGGCCTGCAGTGAACAGGGAAAAGCAGGATGTGACTCAGAAAGGCCAAAGGAAGCCCTCCGTCCTCCCACGAGGACGTCTGCATGGAAGGGTGAATGCATTCCAGTTCAAAGGAGCAGGCTGAGCAATGCTCTTTTCCAGGCTCGGACAGGCCTTCCCACTGCTCCCATATCACCCTCGCCATGCTCTGCACCATATACTGTACACTGTCCATTCAGAAAAGTGATTTCCTCACCAAACTCTGAGCTCCTTAAGCGCCACCCAGCGCCAACAAGACACATGGCTGGTGCTTCATGGATGTGTGATGGATGAATGCACGGTGGATACGTGTATGTGTGGATGGGGTGATGGATGGATGGATGGGTGTATGGGTGGGCGGATGGATGGATGGATGGGTGGATGGATGGATGGATGGATGGAGTGATAGATGAATGAATGGACAGATGGATGGAAGAATGGATGGATGGATAGATGAATGGATCTCCTACTAAAAAGATACATGCTAATCATGTTTCACAAAAACAGAAAATACAGAAAACAAACATCAGGAAAATGAGATTTTCTGCCTCCAACTTTGACTTGAGAGGGAGCTTCCTTTGTTCACACAGTAATTTGCTTCTCATTTATAGCTACTCAAAATGTCTTTTTGATCCTCCCTTGGAGCTGATTCCATCTACTCCACTTTCTCCTGCCCTGTCTCCTGGCAAGATGCTGTCTCAATACTTCTCCCTTCCTTGGGCAGAAGCTAACATTCCAGTACTGGCCTGTGGATCCACCATCTGCTCTCCAACCTCAGCATCCTCACTTAGGTGACCTACTTTGTGCAAACTGTCTTTGGCTGACGGTTCACTGGTTGAGATGCAGAGGGCAGGGAAGGCCCTATCCTTGCAGTCTGGCTTCCAAAGAAAGGAATTAGGGGAGGGAAGATCAAGAGCAGATGGTAGGAAGGCAGCCCATGCTGGGGCCCTCTCCAGATCCTGATAAAGAGAAGAGTTTCCTTGGGCAGGTGGGTGAATACCAGCATCAGGGCTTGGTCATGCTAAGCCCCTGAGCCAGGAGAGGTCTGGAAGGAGAGAGGCTCCCAGCTGCATGGGCACTCACTCACCATCAGTCATGAGGGTTTAGTAGCTTAGGCTGGAGCTACAGGTCACAGGGGCAGAGAAGGCAGACCCACCAGAAGGAGTCCTTGCCTCCCTCCTCAAATCTCAGGTAAGGCACAGCACAGGGTTCATTAGTGGAGGTAAGCCAGGCAGAGCAGATGTCGTCTCTGTCTAAACCCTCATCCCCATGCAAGTGGGAGCCCAGGGCTCTGGCTGGCCTAGGAACACTGTAATGAAAAGGGACAAGACCCAAAAAAGTATTCCAGAAGAGAGTACATTTAAGAAGCAAAAGAGAGGTCAAAGTGTCAAGGCCAAGGGTATGGCAGAAGAGACCCGGCTGCAATGCAAAAGACCTGGAACCAGGTCAGAGACACCAGAGGGAGCGAAGTCAGAGAGGGGCAGACAAGAGCCAGAGCCAGGAGGGGGCCGGGGGCTTTCCTGGGAGTCTGTGGGCTCTGTGCTGCGTGTGGAGAGAGCTGGAAGAGGCTGGCTGGTTCACTTAGCCATCTTGGAGACACGTGCCAAGCTCCTCTTTCACTCGTTGTCATACAGTACGACTCTCAAGCTACTATGTGCAGCTCAGGCCAGTGGCCTAATAGGATCAGCAAGAGCTTTGGATTCATTCCAACGTGGGCCAGCTTTGCTCCTTGTCAGGCCTCCAGTGTTCACAGCAGTGCGTGAATACAGCAAGCACTCAATGAATGCTCATGGAAGAGGCGAATTAAATCTCCACCCACACTCCCTTGCTGAGTGATGTTGAATAAGCCATTTAACACTCTAAGACTTGTCTTGGTGACAATAAAATACAATGTGACCTGGGCCCCTGGAGAGGTGCGATGTGGCGGCCCTAATTCACTCCCCTGTGTAAAGCAGGCAGTAATGCCCCTGCATGCCGAGTATTGTTCTTGGCTCTCTGGATGTAATTTCGTTTGGGGGGGTGGGGGCAGGCAGAGACAGAAAGAAATGGAAGGAGCAAATAAAGACCGTCGGCATGCTCCTGACTTCCTCGTGGTGAACTCGGGGCTCTCCAAGGGCGTCCCGGTGGCTGGGCCCAGCGTGGGTCTGGCACACAGCTCGTGGGGGCTGTTGGGGAAACTAACTGATATCTGCCAACCACACTCATCCTCTCCCCCAAGTCCCCTTGTTCCTGAAGCCTTTCAAAGGCATGCAAGTGTCGTGTCTGGCTCCTGCAGTTTGTGGGTGAAAAGAATGAGCAAGGATCAGAACTGAGCATTAATCCCCGCTCTGACTGAAATTTGCTCCCCCAGCCACCTGGGCACATGTCCTGGCCCCAACCACATAGTCATGGCTGCCACAGCCCCTGGGGCCTGAGCTGGACCTTTCCGGGCTGTACACCGTGATATGTTAAAGGGCTGCCCTTTGAAGAAAAGGCTACTTCTCTGCCCCCAACACGTTCCATAAAAGGTACCAATACAAGAAGGACCAGATGGGTAGGGCAACCCCTATAATACCCTGACTCAGGTTCCCAAGAGGGAGGAAGGCTCAGCCTGACATTTGAGCTGCGGGGGTGGCTCAGCCATGGGAGCCTTTGTCACAGCAGATCCTGCAATGAGACCACCCAGGTACGCAGGGCAGGTGGAGAAGGCAGGCAGGACACAGCTGGAACAAAGGTCAGCTGCCGCCCAGCGCCAGTGGAAGGCACATGCTCTGCACCCTGCCACCTGAACCCATCCCCTGCCCAGCTCAGGGGTCTCAGTCCTGGGGAAGCCTCCCCCATGTCCTCACCACGTAGTCACCTCCCACTGCAGCAGTGTGGTTCTGGCTCCCTCATTTCTCCCCAGGGAAAAGGTAACCACTGGTTTCCTGTCTCCCAGCCTCAGCCCATCCCTTTCCATTGCACAGAGTTGTCTCCCTTGGACATACACCTCCTCTCTGATTCACCTCCCAGCACTGCCTCCCTCTCCCCTCTTGCCTCAGACACTCTAAACTCTGCTTCTGCTCTCCCAGGCCTCCAGGCCTTTGCACGTGCCATTCTCCCCAATCAGAGCATGCTACAAAATGGAGATCAAAA
>NW_007727792.1:135152-138367 GCF_000696425.1 Galeopterus variegatus
AAAAAAAAAAAAAGAATGCAGAGCTGTGCATTTCCATGAGATGGGAAGACACCGGCACGGCGTAAACTTTCAACATCAGTTACCCACGCAGGACATGGTCCTCAGAAAACACAAGAAAGGAAGGATGCATCACTGGCAGGCAGGAGAGAGCATCCAGCCATGAGTTCCTGGCAGGGGCTTGCAGCTCTCGAGAGACACAGGTAGACACTCTTGGCTGCTGGATTATTAGAGACCTACGACACGAAGCTGACTGAGGACCGTGGATATAAAAATAGATTTTATTTTTTAAGAGTTAGCACCAGAATTCCCATTACATCAGTAACTATATTTTATTTAGGAAAATACCTTGTGTCAGCAGGAGCAAAGGCTACCAGTAACATCATCAAATTGATCTTCATGAGAAAATAAGGACAATTTACTTTGAAGTCAAGTCCAGAGGAAGAAAATTGAGAAGGACAGTGAAGCCAACAGGATGGAGAGATGAAGGTGCACTGGGGGCAGAGGGAAGCAGTGTTCAGGAGCACGGGACATCCCCCAGCAGGAGGGCACTTGGACGGTCAGAGGTTGTTTGTGCAGCTACAATGCAAATGCCCCACCCGGCCCCCACCATGCATAACACCTTCTCTGAGACTCGATGCTGTATTACTCAGCTTGGAGCGCTGTAACAAAATACCATAGACTGGGTGGCTCACAAACAACAGAAATTTGTGTCTCACTGTTCTGGAGACTGGGTAGTCCAAGGTCAAGGTGCTGGCAGATTCAGTATCTGGTGAGGACACTTTTCCTGGTTCATAGATGGCACCTTATTGCTGTGTCCTCACACAGTGAAAGGGGAAAACTCTGGTCTCTTCAACCCCTTATAAGGGCACTCATTTCATTCATGGGGGTTCAACCTAATCACTTCCCAAAGGCCCTACCTCCTAATACCATCACCTGGGGATTAGGCTTCAATATATGAATTTGGGGAGGACACAAACACTCAGATCATAGTAGACACCTTGTGGAGGTGGGGGGTTGTTGTCTGTTAAAACCAGGAAGGCATAGATTTCCCACCTGGACAAGCACAGGGTAGGGCCGAGGTAGCCCCACTGGAAGCCCAGATGTTCTGACCTCTTACTGAGTCCCCCAGAAGCAAGATTAGGACCAGAGGTAATGAAATATAAGCCTCCCGTGAAATGTGCTGAGCTCTTTAGGAAAGCTGTAAGCTTCCAAACCTATCTAATTAGCAGCAGACTGAGACCTCTGTGCACCCCCATCAAACCAGAAGGGAAAGGCCCCTGGAGTAGGGCAGGATGCACCTGCCGTGTAGCCAGGCTGTCTGCCTTGTCGGCTCTCCATGCACGTCTCCTCCACGGTAAATCTGAGATTTCAGTCAAGTCTCATTAGGGTGCTCCAGCCTTATCTCTGTTATGCTCTAGGAGCTCAGGGAGTTGTTGTGCATCCACATTATCGAGGTAAGAATCACCCTTGAAGGCAAAGGAAAATGCACTGAAGGCCAGGGTCATAGCCACAGGGCCAGTTACCTCTCGCATCTGATCATTATCCTCCCAACACCAAAGCTGGAAATGTGGGGGAATGTTTTCATTAAGAAAGGCTGCATGGGGCCGGCCCAGTGGCGCACTGGAGAGTGCACCGCTTGGGACTCCCGCCGAGGGTTCGGATCCCATGTGGAGACCGGTTCCTGCTCACTGGCTGAGCGCGGTGTGGGCGCAACACCGAGGGTTGCGATCCCGTTACCGGTCAGTAAAAAAGACAAAAAGGAAAAAAAAAAAGAAAGGCTGCATGTACTCCTGGCTTCTAGAGAGCCCAGTTTTCTCCTCCCTCCATCATGAATTAAGCAAAGTGGACTGTTCAGGGAGGCATCACAGAGGCAAACAGTGGGAACTGACCTCTAACCACATCCTCGGACAGGCTCTGGTTGGCCAGCAGTCAGACAAGCAGCCGACACAGGGTCCAGCTGGGAGGACAAGCTGACACCCAGATGTCACAGCTTGAGCAGTCCACCCCCAGGAGAATCCTTGCTGCCAAACTGCTGCCAGCCCACCTGTACTGAGAGAGGGCACCAGGGCCTATCCTGAGGAGGGAGCAGATGTGGCAGAGGACAAAGGGGACCCCAGGAGCTCTGCCCCTGTCGAATCTGCGGGGAGGGTGGAGAGAGTGGAGAGGGGCATACGTCCACCCCCGAGGCTCTCTGGGTTCCAAATGCACACGTGGCCACCTGCAGACAGAACAGCTGCGGGACTGGCTCTGACAAAGTTTTTCCCCACTCGGTCTTTAGGGTTAAGTAAACCATTGACAGTGACATGAAATCCAAGGTAGCTGGTGTGGGATGGCTCAGGGAGGCTCCAGAGGAAAGACTTCTACTGACAGGTTGACAAAAAACTGGTAACCAGAGAAGAGCACAGAAGGTCCTAAGACACAGTGGGGGAGGGGTGAAATGCTTTAATTGACCGTGGGGGAGGAGCGATTCCACAGAGCTATTCAACAATTTAAAAATGTACAAGAAGAGAAATTTCAACCTGAGGGAGCATTTTACAATCATACCACACTAGCCCCCACAGCTTAATTCAGAGATCAGGCTTCACTGTGACCACACAACACAGCTTATATCATTTGCCTGTCACCTTTGGAAACACATTTGAATAGAAGTGGGGTGACAAGGTGATAATATGTCTGTTACTTCGATTGCAGCCCTGAAGTCCCCGGGCAGTGCAGTTCCAAAGACAGAGTAGGTTACAGATTCTCCTCTGTGCAAGGCTGTCCGTGAAATCTTAGTAAAGTTTCAGGGTTCCAAGGGACTGGTTATCACTTTTATTACTGGCTTTGTCAGACAAGCCCTAAACTAACTTGTCATGAAAACAAGAATGAGAAACACCCAAATAAGACAGTGCTTTGTAGGGAAAAATAAACAGCAGCACTGCAAAGTGGCGAACGCAATGCTTTTGGAGCCACTGGAGGCCAAGCATTTAGGTATTTTTCTTCCAAGGGACTTTTTACTAGCTAGGAACCATATTGATTTGCTATAATAGGCCTTGGCTGACTTTAGAGCACAGAAACTCCTGACCACGAGACTAGTAGAGGAAGGTGGAGTTTCTGAGTCCAGCTCAGCAGAGAGGCCAAGAGATGACTGATCTTGCAAAAATACCCTGTTCTTGGGGCCGGCCCGGTGGCACACTGCTACAGTGCGCCACTTGGGAGTGTGGTGGCGCTCCCGC
>NW_007727792.1:139135-141372 GCF_000696425.1 Galeopterus variegatus
CCGGTCCCGGTCCGGTACGGGCGCGACACTGAGGGTTGCGATCCATTGCCAGACACGGAAATAGACAAAAAGGAAAAAAAAAAAAACCCTGTTCTTGATGGTCCTCCCAGAAACTTCCAAACCAGAATTATCATCCCAAGAGCAACAGTCTCAGGGAGGAACTAAAGATGGACTAGAGAGCTCCATTCCCAACAGGATTTGCATTAATTTCATCAAGACAAAGTTAATAGTCCATGACATAATTTTTTTTTCCTTGAGTTAGTTGCTCCAAACATGTTGGAGTCTCCTCGATAAATCTCACAGCTAGAGGCTAGTAGAAATTAGTTTGCCTTCTACACTGTCATTAAGAAAGAAAGAAGTGGTAACAGCTACCAGGAAACCTGAGGGAATGGCTAGTAAATGAGATAAATCTACAGGCTGCCTAAGTGGCCGTCGGGCAGGATGAGTAAATATATCCACATTCCCCTGTCATCATAGCCCTCTCACGAGGGCGCAGACGTGACAAATGCAGGGAGAGGTTCCTTTAATAAAGTGTTTTCTCTCTATATTTATATATATAAAGAGACTTTTGGAGACAGTTTAACTTGTGTTAAGACCTGCATTCTTTTTTTTTTTTTTTCCTTTTTGTCTTTTTCGTGACCGGCAACGGATCGCAACCCTCAGTGTCGTGCCCGTACCAGGCCAGGACCGGCAACGGGATCGCAACCCTCAGTGTTGCTCCCGCACCTCGCTCAGCCAGTGAGTGGCCGGTCTGTATGTGGGATCCAACCCCTCGGCGGGAGCGCCGCCACGCTCCCAAGCAGTGCACTGTAGCAGTGCGCCACTGGGCCGGCCCAAGACCTGCATTCTTAACAGATTCACCCCATCAGTCCTTGTTGAGGGTTTCAATGAGCCAGGTCTTGTATGAAGAGCCAGAAGACCTGCATTCTTAAGAGATTCACCCCATCAGTCCTTGTTGAGGGTTTCAATGAGCCAGGTCTTGTATGAAGAGCCAGAAAGTCTGTAATAAAGGCCTGGACAGGTAGGAAGCACTCTCCCACCCCAGTGATGCTTATAAAAAGCATGCTCAGGAAGATGCGTAGACTATATCACACACACAGACACACACACACACACACACAGAGCAATGAGGCTGTGTTCAACATCTACATGAAAACCCTGAACACACCTGGCCCCCTCCTCAGTAGTGAGGCCACTGAGCTCAGCCCTGAGCTTTCCCTGTGCACTCTCATCTAATTTTTATTATGACTCTAGGAGGTAGGTAACATTCCAATCCCAAATTTGCAGAGGAAGAAACCGAGGCACAGAATGACAAATACATAATAATAATTAGATAATTAGTAGCTCTGGTTAATAATTTGAACCCAGGCAATTTGGCTTCTGCTCTGCCACTGTGCTGCTGCTACTGCTACTGCTAAAGAAGTCTGTGGTGTTGCTCTTAAAGTCTGCTCTTTCTGTAGTGCCCAAGTCTCCAGCAGGGATAGAGAGAGGGAGGGTGTCCCAGGACTCCTAGGCTTGTGCCTGCATTTGTCTCATTTGATGATGTCTGGCCACACACCTCAGAGCTGTGCCTTTGTTTATCCTCTGGATGGGTGTGTGTCATTTGGCATGCCCTCGGCTGGATGCCCCATCAGTCCCCTCAGCCTCTCTTTCTCTCTCGTCCTCCAGGGGACAGATTCTTTCCATCCAATGTGTCTGATGTGCAACCAAAGAACCTGCACGTTTGGTTCATAGGAAAAGGAGTGATTGCAGGCCTTGACAAGGAGCACTTCCCCTCTCCCCTGCCCCAATCGGTAGGTACACTTCCACGCCACGCAGCTGGCTCCTCCTTCACTCTTCAAGTAGAGTGAGTGCAGCGTGACTAAGCAAAAGCGGGAAAGACAGACTGGGGACATAGGGTGGGGTGGGGCAAGTGCGGCATGTGTTTGCAGAGGGATGCAGCCCTTCAAGGAGGCCAGAAGCTGGGGAGAACTTCTAGGGACTGAGACCCTGCTATGGTTCAACTGTGTCCCCCGAAGATAGATCATATGCTGGAAGCTGAAGCCCCAAAGCAACAGTGTTGAGAAGTGGGAACTCTAAGAGTGATCAGGCCATAGGGGCTCTGCCCCCATAAATGGATTAACATCATTATCAGGGGAGATGTTTGTTATAAAGGCGAGTTGGGCCCTCCCCAGAGGTGTTGGGCATAACTTTGCGCGCATGCGCCCTGACGCGCACGGGCACCATTTCATGCGCTC
>NW_007727792.1:142292-144446 GCF_000696425.1 Galeopterus variegatus
CAACCACTATCTGGAATATGCATCCCAGGAAAGTGAAAATAAAACATGTGTCAGTGTTGGGCATAACTTTGCGCGCATGCGCCCTGATGCGCACGGGCGCCATTTCATGCGCTCCGCGGCCACCATTTCACTAGTGCTCAACGGCACGTAGCTGCCTGCCTCGCCCTTCCGGGTCCCAGTGATTCAGCAACTTTAGTTCCGTATTCGCGTAGAGCCTCCCCACCACCTCACCCTATCCTTTTAAGCCCTTCTTATTGGCTCTTTGCTTGATCTCTCATATCAAAACCCGCCCTGCCCTTTTTCCCTATATAAGCTGTGCCGCCCTGCAAATAAACGGAGTTCCGGCTTTGACCACTCTCCTGGCTCGGTGGTGTTCTTTCTCGGCCCCCGGGGAGGAAGGTCCTGGGGGGGAAGGGCCGTGCCAGCGACACTCATCATCCCGCTCAGCCCCACAAGGGACCCCCGGCTGGACCGGGGTCTCTTCCCACTCGGTTTTGTCGGCCTCTGGCTCAGGGAGGCCTGACACAGAGGTGGCCTCCAGAACTGCAAGCCAATACATTTCTGGTTTTTATAAATTATGAGTCTCAGGCATTCTGTCATAACAGCACAAAACGGGCTAAGACGGACACTCACGGGCACTGATTCCACAGAGTGAGGGATTCCCCTCTCTCCCTGCACCTCCTGGAGATGGGCACATTCTGGCTGAGCCCTGCTGTCTAACTCCACTTCCATGCATGTGGAGAGTGGGGGTGATACATACAGTGACCCTGTGAGAGAGACCTACTTGGTCCTCGTTATTTCTTCCAAACTTCAGAAAGAAGGAAAGCAGAACAGGCCAGTAGCATCCAAAAATATAAAATCTTTCATCAAAGGCCTTTCACTCTGACCCATGGGCCCGGGGCTCTCATCCTTCGGTCCTGCAGAGGTCTTTGGTCCACTCTCTCAGCCAACCCTGCAACATCTTAGAAAGACCCCAGACATTGTGACGGGTTCCCTGGAGCACAAGTGGGGGTTAAGGCAGCTAAAATCAACATCCGCTGTGTTCCCCATCAACCTGGAATATACAACTCATGTTTAACACCTCTTGAGGTATGTTTCCTTTTTTCCCCAAATATAAGATTATAGAATAGATACAATGTGCTTTGGCAAATTACACATATCCACAACCCATCTGCTATTCCAATAATCCTCTCACCAAAATGTGTGGCCCCTGACATGCTGGTACCAAAATGTCCTCGGGTAGGGCTGATAGTCAGGTTGGAGATGCAGCCATCTCTGTCCTGAAACCCTGACTTACACTCCTCATGCCTGGCTGGGTAGAGAAGATGAAACTATTTCAAATGCTGGATGGCAAGTATATCCCATGTACAAACTTTCGGGGCTTCCAGTGGGCACACTCCACAGTTTCCTTGTTGCTCCCAAACATCCAGAGAGAAAACCACCTCTCACAACAGGCACATAGCTCGCCATCCTATCCCAAGGCCCCAAGACTAGCTAATGCAGAGTGCACATAGGCCGGGCGAGTGCTCACAGAACTGGCCATGAACAGCTGGTACTGCTCACCTTGGGAGGAATGGAACAGGTGAGCATGTCCTGGTCCTGCTCCCATGCCCCTCCCTGCTCTGAATTCCTCGAAGAATCCAGCATGACTTCAGCCTTAGCACACATCAGATGTGCTGGGGCAGTACTGAGTTGTTTTGCAAGAGCCACGTCTGTATTAGTGACTTTCTTCAAGGAAGAGCTAAGACAGGTTCAAAATGAGCACTTCCCAAAGTCAGGACTCCATTCTGAGCCCTGCCAGATAAACCCATCCCCACAAAGCAGCCATCAGAGAGTCCTAAGAGAAATCTCTTTACCCTCAGGCATGTAACTTTTAAATACCAGAGGCACTCAGTGAGCTAATATGCTTCGTCTACTGACAACAGGCATGACTGTTTGCTAATGCTGCTTAGAGACACTACCCAGTCAACCGGTTTCCATTTCAGCAAGTGACAGAGTTCTGGTAATTAAAGTTGGCAGGTAACAGGAGGGCCCAGCATGTCTTCCATGGCAGGCCAACAGTTTGGGTAAGACTCACCTGCAGGGGAAGGCGGGGGGGTGCACACTGACCTGCAGCATCTGGAGGTAGCCTTCCTGGGGGTCACAGAGCAGGGA
>NW_007727792.1:144654-147319 GCF_000696425.1 Galeopterus variegatus
TCTTTACCCTCAGGCATGTAACTTTTAAATACCAGAGGCACTCAGTGAGCTAATATGCTTCATCTACTGACAACAGGCATGACTGTTTGCTAATGCTGCTTAGAGACACTATCCAGTCAACCGGTTTCCATTTCAGCAAGTGACAGAGTTTGGTAATTAAAGTTGGCAGGTAACAGGAGCGCCCAGCATGTCTCCCATGGCAGGCCAACAGTTTGGGTAAGACTCACCTGCAGGGGAAGGCGGGGGGGTGCACACTGACCTGCAGCATCTGGAGGTAGCCTTCCTGGGGGTCACAGAGCAGGGAGGAGATGCGGTGGTTGTTCCTCATGCACTTCTGGTTGTCCTTTGCAGACGGGAAGATTTGCCGGACCACGGTCATCCTGCCAAGGGCACTGTGGACCAGATCCAAGATCTCTGGGTCACTGATTTCCTGGAAAAATAATCAGACCCATGCTTACCATCGATTCACGAACTATCTCTGCAAAAGACCTATCAGGAGGTGCGCAGGCCAGCAGTCCAAAGAGCTAATGCTAACAAGATTAAGACTTTTTTTTTTTTGTCCTTTTTGAGACCGGCTGTACCGCGCTCAAGCTATGAGCGCACCGGTCATCCCTGTATAGGATCCGAACCAGCGCTGAACTCTCCCGAGTGCACCACGGGCTCGGCCCTAACAAGATTAAGACTTTAAGGCCCAGGTCATACAGTTCATTAGTCGCTTATTTACACATAATACTTGCTACCCATTAGGTAAAAACAGAATTACTCAACATTTGCCCTGAAGGCCAGGAAAAGATTTCCGAAGCTAAATAACTGATGCATTGGTTTCCAAGGGGCCAAGCTTTTAGGAACCAATGTTGTCAAATGTCGTGGTATGTAGGCATTAGCCAGACTTAACAGCTAAATTTCCTGTTGTGAATCATCTACCTGATTTAGACAGGGAACCTTGGCTTACGTGGACGTGGACGGAGTCGATCAAAATGCAGTGAGCTTCCTCAAATTCTTTAATAATTACATTCATTTTATAATTATATTTGCATACAAATTTTTAAAATATATCCATTCATTTATTCACTCATTCATTCTGCAAAATCTACTCAAATCTCTGAGACTTGTTCTGTACTAAGCACTGGGGATACAACTGTGAACAAGTCAGTCCTAATCCTGCCCCATGAAACTCGCCAGTCATCATAGGATGAAATATGCGGAGGGTTCCAGGAACGATGGAAACCCATGTGCTTTCCATGTTCGACCATGCACTAAGCTCCCTACATACATCAGCTCACTAAGTGCTCACCACAACCCTAGGAATTCTAACACACCTGACCTACTGATCATCATAGCTTAGCCTAGCCTACCTTAAACATGCTCAGAACACTTCCATTAGCCTACGGTTGGGCAAAATCATCTAACACAAGATTATTTTATAGTAAAGTGTTAAATATCTCATGTAATTTATTGACTGTTGTACTGAAAGTGAAAAATAGAATGGTCACATGGGTACTGGAAATACGGTTTCTTCTAAAGACCAACTATTTAAACCAACATTTCAGCAGCGGAAGAGAGGGATGGTCAGATTCAGAAAAGCTCTGGTTTACTCTCTGTCTCTGAGAAGTGACTAAATCAGCGGTGGTTTGCAAGTCGAAATTTTAACAGTGAATAACCACATTTTAAAATAGGTCTTAAATCTTCCTCCTTGCAGATGACACGTGCTAGCTTTGAGACACTGTAATGGAGCTAATGAGGTTAGAAATTAGTGATCAGGGGTTTCATATCATTTAAACAAAAATGTTATATTTTTAAGGGTATGATGGTAAACAATGTATTTCAGCAACGTTCTTAGGAATCTGATGTGTGTGTAAAGCCTGGTCCATTAAAAACATGTGCTGGATCTGAAAGAAAGTAAAAAATTAAGAGTTATGTCCTTTTAGACGATCAATAGTTCCCAAGTTGGCTGAATCACAGGGATCTCAAAAGAATTAAAGAACTATTACATATTGGATTGGGGTTTAAATCACTAAACTTTTGTATTTCAGACAAAGGTCTATTGAAGGAAAGACGGTCTGGTTGGCTTGGGACCAACAGACAATGAAAGGTCGGGAAACTGGGAAATGACTATTTCTCAGGACCGTTAGGTGGAATGGGCCCAGAACACAGGTGGGCTTCAGGGAGTGGGAAGAGGACAAAGCTGCACCTGGACGTACACACGCAGCTCTGCCCCTAGCTGCCCTGCTGACCAAGTTCCTGCCTCGAGCATAGGATACAGGATGAGAGAAACCACATTCTAATCTAGCAGGAAGTAGAAATATAAGAAAAAGCAATGAGTGACCAGTTAGCTTTGCCTTGGAGAAGGAATATAAAGAATTTGGGAAGGGAAATTTTCATCTAGAAAAAGCATGAGGTCATGAAGAATATAATTTGAATTATGCACGAAGGGGTGAATCGGAGCAAGCACACCTCCAAGAAGGAACGAGTGTGTCCCATCCCTCTTGTTTCCCCATGTTCTCATGATGGCAGAGGTTGCTGTAGAAGCAATGGGCCATTTTCCTAGTAGCCCTTTAATTAAACTGCTCCTGCTTCCTCAGCTTCCTGGAGGGAGTCGCAGAGGCCCTGAGCTCTCTTCACTGCACCCCAAGCAGGACCATGGAAATCAGATTCCCCTGGAAAT
>NW_007727792.1:147548-149872 GCF_000696425.1 Galeopterus variegatus
GAAGAATATAATTTGAATTATGCACGAAGGGGTGAATCGGAGCAAGCACACCTCCAAGAAGGAACGAGTGTGTCCCATCCCTCTTGTTTCCCCATGTTCTCGTGATGGCAGAGGTTGCTGTAGAAGCAATGGACCATTTTCCTAGTAGCCCTTTAATTAAACTGCTCCTGCTTCCTCAGCTTCCTGGAGGGAGTCGCAGCAGCCCTGAGCTCTCTTCACTGCACCCCAAGCAGGACCATGGAAATCAGATTCCCCTGGAAATCTGTGAGGGTGCTGACTCACAGAGTTGCACAACTCCATTCTGTAAGCATGGCTATCACTTCCCCTGGCAACCTGCAGCAGCACCTGGGTGAGAGGCCAAGTGCCATGGGCAGCCACAATATCAAGGGGGCTCAGCCCTGTCCCAGTAGCCTGATCTGCAGACTGTTCTTTTCCATTCCGTCCACGCAGGACCTCTTGAAGGCTGAGCACAGCTCTCTGCCAGCCCATCAGCTGGTGTGTGCCTCCCTAACAGGAACGATCTTCTGGAACCTTGCACACCTTCTGTTACCCAGTTCTCATCCACTCACTGTGCCAGGGCACTTTACCCCCTCCCCACACTTCTGGGACCATCCTTAATGTCCAATTCAGAGATCTGCAATCAGAATTTAAGAATCTACAGAAGCAACTTCCCTGATTCCTTGAAAGCAATGAAGAGGGTCGCCTCTTCTCCCAGCCCTGATTCCAAACCTGTGTGACCAGTCAGTTCTAGAAGCATAGTGCCAGGCCCTGCTCCTGTCTTGCTGGTCATGCTGGGTCCCTTCAGCACCACAGGGGAAAGCACAAGGGTGCACTCACTCCCTACTCACTGCTGTCACACTGGCTCAGCCTCCAGATCTTCCTAAGGGTGCACGGGGCAATCTAAGCAGCCAATTTAAATAACTCACTTGAAGAACGAACTTTGCTTTTGTCACAGTTGAACATTCCTTCCAGATAGCGCTGCTAATGAGCAGAGGAAGCAGACAATGTGTGCACTCTGCTACTGGAAGTCAGTAAGTAACACATCATCCCCAGATGCTCACTGGGGGGCACAGGCTCAAAAGAGATCTTATTTTATTACTTTTTCAGTTTATATTTTGAAATATATCTTATGCACGGATATTACAAACATTAAATATGAATAATAAAATGATTTCGGTGTGCCTTCTGTCAAGCTAAGAAACAAAATAT
This sequence comes from Galeopterus variegatus, assembly GCF_000696425.1. Lineage (NCBI taxonomy): Eukaryota > Metazoa > Chordata > Mammalia > Dermoptera > Cynocephalidae > Galeopterus > Galeopterus variegatus. The sequence continues at coordinate 148,758 of NW_007727792.1, forward strand.
TATCCATATTTTGGCTGGATGCCTCCTTCCCAAATCCTTACTTCCTCCCCCTCACCAGAAGCAGCCTTTGTCATGCTGTGACTTATGTAGGTACCTCAACTCATGTACAGCTCAGTCTTGTACGTTTTGTTTACCTTGTGTAAGCTGAGCAGTATGCATACCTCCTACAATTGTGTTTTTAACACAGTGGTTCTTGAATTTTGTTGTGTATCAGAATCACAGAGGGAACTTAATAAAATTACCCAGGCACAGCCCTGTCCCGGTTCAACAAGCAACGTCTCTGTATTCTCCAGGAGCTCTCCAGATAACTGTGATACTCAACAATGTTTAGAAACTACCGGTTACACATTAAGATTTTCTGATTTATTTACAGTGATGGGTGCAGCTCTAGTGCATTCATTTCCAAAGCTGTACACTATCGCATTGTATGGCTATACTACAATTTATTCACCCTATTGCCGATTACCATTTGAATATTTTGTTTGTTTGCTCTTACAAACAAAGCTGCTAAGTACATTTTTCGGTGTATGTGTCTCGGTGCACTTGTATAAGAATTTCTCTACGGTATATATCTAGATTTAGAATTCACTAGATAATGCCAAATTTTCAAAGTGGTTATACCAATATACAATCACACGTGGTTAAGGGAGTTTCGACTATTCTGCAGCTTGCCTGCACCTGATACTGCATGTCTTCCTAATATTTGCCAGTCTGGTGAATATGAACTGAAACATTGTTAGATTTTAATTTTCACTTCCCTAATTCTAAACAGAGTTGAACATTTTATGAACAATTTATGTTTCTTTTCCTGGATTTGTTTTTGTCCAGTTTCCATTGGGTTGAGTCTCTTACATACTGACTTGTGGAACTTTTTTTTTTTTTTTAATTCTAGTTACTAAGACTTTGTCACATGCTACAAATATCTTTTCCAGGGATGTTTGGTAGAACTAGTCATTAACCCATCTAAGGTGGTTCGTTCTTTGTAAAGAGGCTTTCTTGCAGTCTAGCATGTGGTCAGTTTACATGCAAGTTTCATGTGCATTTGCTGTCCTGTTGCTGGTTTCCGTGCTCTATTTTTAGGTCCTTTAGATCAGGAATCTGTCTATTTCTCTTTG
>NW_007727792.1:150670-151073 GCF_000696425.1 Galeopterus variegatus
TGCTGGTTTCCGTGCTCTATTTTTAGGTCCTTTAGATCAGGAATCTGTCTATTTCTCTTTGTATTCTGCTTATACTTTCTTTACATATTTTGAGTTATTTTTATTAGGTACACACAAGTTTAGAACTACACTCCTTGCAAACTAAACTTTTTATCATTGTTAAGATACCCTCTTTATTTATAATAATGCATCTTGCTTTATATTCTATGGTGTCTGATATTAATACAGCTACACCAGTTTTATTTGGGTTAGAATCTGCCCACTCTTTTCATCTCTTTGCTGTCGATCTTTCTCTGTCTCACATTTTAGTTGGGGCTCCAGTAAACAAAATATACTAGATTTTTATATCTCCATATTTGACATAGTAGAAATCTCAATCCATTTATATTGCTTATAATTTTTT
>NW_007727792.1:152908-157746 GCF_000696425.1 Galeopterus variegatus
GCTGTAATGTGGACTCTTTATTTTTATTCTTTTTATTTTTATTCTGTTCCTGGTCTTTGGGATTCCTAGATCGGGGGTTGTTTCTTTCAATAATTCTAGAGAATTATAAGCCATAATATCCTTTAATATTCTCTTTTCCCCAGTACCTCCGATTTCCTTCTAGAAATCCAATCAAAGATACGTTAGATCTTGTCATTCTATCATCCATGTATCTTAACCTCCTTTACATATTTTTCATCCCCTTTGTTTTTCTGGACCACATTCTAAATAATCTCTTCATATTTTCCAGGTTATTAATTCTTTCTGCATATATGTCCACTTTGATGTTTAACCTGTAAGGTTTTTAACTTCAATTATTAGGCATTTTGATTTCCTGATGCTCTGTTAATTTCTTTCTCAATTTTGCTTTTTTTAAAAAATGTCTTTTATTCCTTGTTCATATTTTCCAATCTTTATTTTTGAAATATATTTAAGCATACTTATTAAATACTCTGTCAGATAATTTTAATATTTAAAGTCATTTCAGACCTAGTTAAACTGTCCTTTATTTTTTCCTGGCTCTCACTCATAGTGACTTTCTCTGTGTGTGTGTGTGTGTGTGTGTGTGTGTGTGTGTGTGTGTGTGTGTGCATGTTTATTTCTTTCCCTCATGTATCTCATGTATGGACAGACNTGTGTGTGTGTGTGTGTGCATGTTTATTTCTTTCCCTCATGTATCTCATGTATGGACAGACAGTTCCCCACTTACAATAGCTCAACTAATGATTTCTTGACTTTGTGATGAGTGTGTCAGGGTACTAAATGCATTTTCAGCTTACAGTACTTTTGATTTGCAAGGGATCTGTTGGGATGTAACCCCACTGTAAGTCAAGGAGCATCTGTAATCTTGTTTTCCTTAGAACTTCCTTATGAATTCTTTGAAGTCTGACTGGTATTCACATACTTCAGAGACTATTTATGCTTGCTCTACCATCACCTAGGAGCACTACCAATCTACAATGACTGCCAATCATNTATTTATGCTTGCTCTACCATCACCTAGGAGCACTACCAATCTACAATGACTGCCAATCATTCTCCTTTGAGCTTTTTTAGACACCATAGTTGATGTAAACTTGGGTCACAAACCTGTATGAAAGTTATCAGTTCTGAAGAAAATTTCCCCCTTCCATGCAGCTCTGATGTCAAGAAAGGAAATATTTCTTGCTATCTCCTTCTGCATAGTGTGCTCATTTCTCATTAATCCTTGCATTGAGGATATAGGTTTCTAGATTTGCGTGGAAATCTCTCATTAGGCTCCACATTTGCTTGGTTCTTAGAAATCTCTCATTAGGCTCCACATATGCTTGATCTCATATGCCCTATTCCCCAAACAGCCATAAGAACAAGGTTTTGAAGCTTGTTCTTACATATTGCTGAGAGTTTCCATTTTCACTTTATATTTGGCTTATACATATATTACTCTCAAAAGCTTCTATTTTTAAATATTTCTTAAAATATATCCAGCTTTTTTGTTCCTTTTCCTTTTAGGAGTGTTATTCAGGCTAATTATTCTTTCATAAAGACATACAACTAAACCTCTTGTATGGAATTTAAATTCTTTAGATCATGACCCTGTTCTTTCTCTGAGACACACACCCGTCTTTCAAATTGCTACCCATATATCTTGGCTGTGACTGACTAAATTTCAGTGATTATGCTGCCGTTTCTACTTGCTTCATTTGACTGCCTTTTCCTAAGTTCGTTGGTATTAATACTAGAAAGAGGGCTATTTTCTGAGGAGCCTAAGAGAAGCATGTACAACCCCCTCCATTTGACCAAATCCCAAACTGTTCTTGAACCATCTCACTACTGTGGATGCAAGAAGGTAAAAATTCTGCAAGTTCCACCTTATTTTGTTTGTTGCTCCAGAAATATTCCCCTGGATCTCTTTACCCTTCCTACAATCTAGTAGTTTTCACCCATAAATCCCCTTTCATCAATACTGCTCACTCAAGAGATTAGTCCTGTGGGAGATGGCAATAACTTTGACTGAGATGGTTGCAAATGGATCTTTAGAAATAATTAAAATTTAGAATCTAGAGCACTTATTGCTGATGAAATTGGAATAGAGTGATGGCAAAATACTGATGGATATAGCTCTATTTTCAATGAGAGAAGTATTTGTGATTAGATAACAAGGACATTGTAAGAACCAAAACAAGGAGAGAAGAAATGAGGGATGGAGTTTCCATTAAACGTCACATCCTTTTTAGCAGACATCGGGGAAAAAAAACAAAACAAATAAACAGAAAAACCAGAGAGACTCTTTTGTGACTGGTAGCATACTTAAAGGAAGTTTTCTATGAATATAATAAAATGTGACGGTGCTTCATGCACTGGATAATAAAACTACTCACTGTCTCTAACCCCCTACCGAGAATGCACACTGCAGTTTAGAAAATCTGCATTCTAAGTCAAATAAGTTATTAGGATACCTCTATAACACTCTACTTCACTTGTAAAGGGTTAAGACCAAAGAAAAGAGGGGGGCCCACCGCAAAAAAAAAAAAAAAAAAAAAAAGGTAACGTACATGTGCATTTTCCTTTGGAGAAGCCCGTAAGGCTGTACTGGATTCTCAAAGAAGCCTTTGACTCAGGAAAAGGTGTAGAACAATTAAGATGGAGGCTAGTAATGGTTTTTAAAGTGCTCCTTGTTGCTAACTATGAGAAAAATAAAAATAATAACATCCACAGAATAAGTTGGAGACACAGTAGTTTCAGTATCTGTCGGACTCAGCTCTTCACTCGCTTCCATTCAGGCTATGATAAAATAACAAAAACAGAGAGAGAATCAAAGAAGCAATGGAATTTATATGCTGGACACCCATGCAACTACAAAAATAGCTGAATAAATCTATAGTATTGCGTCACTGCCTGCACAGACATGGATAAGAGAGCTAAGAAACAGAAAAGAGAGAAAGAAGAGCAGGTTGGGCATGGTGTTTAAGATAAGGTACATTCACAGTAGAGATGTATGTGCAATAGTCCCCCTTATCCACAGGGGATACGTTCCAAGAGCCCTGGTGGGGGCCTGAAACCACGGATAGCACCAAATCCTATACAAGTATATATATATTTTTCCTATAAAAACATACCTATGATAAAGTTTAATTTAATTAAGTTAATATGTGCAACAAGTTACCACCAACCAGAGCACATCTTCTGTTCATGGCCCACCCACGAATGTAATGCCTTCTCCATCTTAACTAAGCGCCTACCACGCACTGTGGCAGTAGCTTTTGCAGTTCGAGGTGTGACATTAGAGAGGATTTCTCTTCTTCACAATTTCACAATAGAAGATTCATACTTTACATAAATCTTAGCAACCTCAGCACCCTTTTTTTCTTTCCTTATTGAGAACTTTCACCCTTTCCCTTAAAGCTTTCGCTTTACCTCTCTTGGCCTATCTGTACTGCCAGCGTCACTACTCTCGTGCTCTGGTGCTGCTATTAAGTAGAATGAGGATTCCTCGGACCCAAGCACTGCAATATCGCAACAGTCGATCTGACAACCAAGATAGCCATTAAGTGACCAGCGGGCAGGTCACGTGCACAGCATGGACATGCTGAACAAGGCATGAGTCACTTCTCGGGCAGGATGGAGCAGGACAGTGTGGGATTTCATGCTACTCAGAATAGCACATAATTTAAAACTGATGAATTGGGCCGGCCCAGTGGCGCACTGCTACAGTGCACCGCTTGGGAGCGNCTGAGGGTTGCGATCCATTGCCGGTCACGAAAAAAGACAAAAAGGAAAAAAAAAAAAAACTGATGAATTGTTTATATGTGAAGTTTTCCAGTTAATATTATCCAACTTGGTTGATGGCAGGTAACTGAAGCCATGGAAAGCAAAACTGCAGGTAAGAGAGGACTACTGCAACAGCATAATGAAAACTCAGATGTTAAGGACACACAGTGACTTCAGGAGAGTGGTAGCCACCAGGGGAATAGAGGGAGATAAGCAGATTTGCTGCCTGTCTGACAGCCTTGCCCCTCGTCCTCTGTGCCAGCATAACACCAGTGTGCCCTTCTCTCCACCATGGGGATTGTGGTGGTCAGAAGTGCCCCTGTACCCAGAACCAAGGCACATCCTGCTTGGTCTGAGCCAGCCTGAGTGGTACTACTACGTTAGGCAGTTTTAGAAGAGGCACATGACCCCATTTCTGGTTGATGAGATGTGAGAGGGTTCTGCTTGGTGGATTCTGGGAAGATTTGCTCAAACCTAAAAAGAACACCTAGAAGACACAGCACCTTCCTGCCTCTGCAGGTGAGAGTCACAGGCAGATTCCACCCTCAGCACACCACCCTGCAGAGAACAGGGGTTCTGGGGATGCTATTCAGCCTCTGAATCACGACCTGTCTCTGAACCTTCTCTATGGCAAGATAATCAATTCTCAGACCATTCAAGGAAATTTGAATTTTTCTGTTACTTTAGTCAAAAACAACCTGACTGGTACAGAACTTAATGTAACTTGTAAGAGAGTACAGAGCAGACTTCCATTATATCCGAAATGATCAATTTCTTAAAATTTGAGATCTCAAATATGGCAAAATTTGAACGGTGGACATGTAGGTGTTTGGTATATCACTCTCCGTACCTTTTTAAGCTCCTTAGAAATATTTTTTGAAAACAGAGAGAATCACTGCCAAGGTCTCTCTCTAAGCCAGGATGAGCAGCAAAGAGGATAAATTTTTATAATGAGAAAAAATTTCTGAAATGACGATTTAAACATAAACAATAAGGATCTCCTTTTTCTAAATATACATTTTGGCAAACCAGAAAAACTCATGCACAGT
>NW_007727792.1:158549-160479 GCF_000696425.1 Galeopterus variegatus
AGTGCTGTTATAACCAGAGACATACACTGTCTCACTAATTGTCCCCTAAAAACTCACGGGGTGAGTACACACAAGTCTCCCTTTTTTGCATTGGATATAGACGATTGCCAAAGAGGGTCCCCTTGCTTCACAAAGTGTGGTCCACGGACTGACAGCTTAAGGAGCATCTGGGAGCTTGTTAGAAATGCAGTTTCTCAGGCCCCGCCCAAGACCTGTCTCATCAGGATCTGCATTTTACCCAGATCCCCTGCTGATTCACAGGCATGTTTGCTTTTGAGAAGCCCTGCTCTAAGATATTATGCAGAGACATGATGAGAGTGTGGGATCTGGAATCAGATGGATTTGGGCTCCAGTCCTGGCTTCTCTTCCTGCCTGTGGAACTAGGACAAGACAGGTTCCTTGAGCATCACCTAGAAATGGGATAACAGTACTTTCAAGGGGTTTTGACATAATTCAGTGACTTTCATTCAATGGGATACAAGTGTCTAGCACAGAGTTTTGCCACTATTGCTCCTTATCCTTCTAACTCAAAAGCTAAGGGTCTTTCTACAACCTCTGAAAGCCAGCTCAGACCTGCCTCAGCCGGGTCTCCATGCATGCCACAGCATCTCTTTCCCTGCTCCTTCTGTCACCCCATTTCTCCTGCAGTCTCCTTCCACACCCTGACAACAGCCCAGAGCAGACCACGCCAATTTGCATTTAGTTCTTCCTGCTCCTCATTTCCAAGAGATCCCCGGTACCCTTGACTCCCTGCCAAGACATAAGCCAGGATGCAACTCACCATCCTGTCATCAAATGAAAAGGGCCATTGGTTGAAAAGTAGCGCAACTTTCTTTATTTGTATAAATGACACAGAGGGCTTCTGCTCATGGTAAAGCCAGCATTCTGCCTGCCCCTCATACCCCGGGCTGCCCAGGGTACAGATGGCAGGGCTTTCCCCCTAGCCCTCTCCGCCATCACAGCTCACTCTCATCAGGGGGACCACTCAGCCTGTCCAGCAGGAGGCAGCTGACCTTTTTCCCTAAAGACCAGCACCTGGCTGTGGACAAAAAGCAGGAAAGATGTCACCCCAGGCTCTGTGCTCAGTTCTGGGACACTCTCCCCAGGTCCACTGCTTTACCAGAAGAATCTGCTATCTGGACCAGAGGAGTCCAAAGAAAGTCCCTGAGAACTTTGCATTTTCAGTGGCTCTTGAATTGAGTTTGTATTTCATCACTTCTTATTCTATTTTATTATACTTGACTATAAGCACAAGACGGACATCTGCTCTCCAATGAGCCAACAGACCACACACATCCCCCGCACTTACTGTGGACAGTCACTACAGCTCCTCTGGCAGGCTGACTATTTGCAGATGATGAATGGGCTTGGGTGGTCTGTCTGCGAGGTTTATCCCCCTTCTCCTCAGCTCTCTCCTCCTCCCTTCTTTCTTGTCTCCTACTTTCGCTCTGTCTTCCCCGCTGGTTTTACTACCTCCTTTGTCTCTCACTCTTCCTCCATCTCCCCCCTTTTCCTCTCCCTCTTTTCCCTACACCTTCCATTGTCTTCCTGCTTCCACCAACCTAGCAAGTTCTGAATCCTCACAACTCCACCTCACCCATGTCTGCTCATGCAGTTTCCCCTAATTCCAATAGTCTTGGCACATGCAAGGGAGGTCAGAGCAATTCCCAAAAGTGGTTGAGTGGTTGCTAACGTTACCCTCTCTTTTTAAAATATAATATTTCTGAAATATGCTCTAAGTTGCATCTTAAATGCAGACTTCTTCAGGTCTATGCCTGGTTTTTAACACTAAAATAACTGCAGGGACAGGCTAAAAATAGCTTTGCCTGGCCGTTGGAGGGCACAGCAAATCTAGAGTCTCTGCAGGTCAACATCTCATGGCATTCTGGGTAGGAAATTCTCCAGGTAACAGGACTCTGCAGTGACAGGC
>NW_007727792.1:161672-162625 GCF_000696425.1 Galeopterus variegatus
GAAGAGAAAAAGAAAAAGAGGGAGGGAGGGATTAAAAGGGGGGGAGGAGTTCTTCAGAATTACACACACACACATACAAAGTGAACCTCAAAATTTTTAATATTTAAAACTATGACCTAAGTGAGTATCTCCATAGCACAAAGCCGATCCTTTTTATTTTGTTGTTAAATTTTTAGAAGTTGGTTGGACTCTTTAATTTGCAGCTTACTCCCCAGGCAGATATTCAGACAGAAAAATAAATATAATAGTGGCTGATCCTTCACAGCACTCATTTGCTTGCTTTGTACAAACCACTTTAATTATTTTGTTTGCAATACGTATTTGTTTGTCCTGGGGGAATATTTAAATCTGCTTCTATTTGTACGCAACTATCCCTACCACCAGGAAAACAAGACCTCATGTTTCTTATTAACACCTCATGGGATTTTATCCCCAAAGGGTTGACACTAAATTATAATTTTAATTGAATTTATAACTTAAAATCCTGAAATACTACCCAAATAAATTTTCAAAGATGATTTGAATATAAAATTGTATGGTCCAGAACCTTGGAGTGGCATGTTCTGAAGTTTAGAGTCCTTTGTTCAACATATCAAGGTCCTTACAACTGAATAAGAGCCAGTTGTGTAGACCCAAGTGTAAAGATCTGAAAATATAAATTCAGAAGGATAAACTACATGGTGATTAAGAGTATAAATGGTGACCATGATGGATTAATGGGCTGAACATAACTGTCACCTTAAATAACTAAAAACAAACAATATATATAAAGCAACAGTTTTCAGACATTGGACAACAGGCATAGCTGGACAGCAATGCCCAAGAGAAGAGAAACAAATGAGGTGAGCCTGAGCTTGGAGCTTAGAGAGACTTTTCAGATTCTAGCACAGGAAGGAGAAACCCAGGAAGAGCCTAATGGTCTCTGTGAGTTACAGAGGTTGGGGTTTTAGGAG
>NW_007727792.1:164612-166936 GCF_000696425.1 Galeopterus variegatus
TTTTTTAAATACCTTACCTAATACTTAAGCTAAAATATTTTAGCTAACTTTGAAACCAACAGTTCAAAAAAGAACAAAAACATTATGATCAAGTGGCATTTATCCTAGGACTGCGAGCTTGGTTTTACATTTGAAAAGGAATCAGTTTAGTTTTCCATACTAACAGAATAAAAAAGAAAAATCATGTGATCATCTCGATAGATGCAAAAAAGCATTGGACTAAGCCCAACATCCTTTTATGTTAAGATCAGGAAGAAGGCAAAAATGTCCACTTCTGTTCCTTCTATTCTACATTGTGCTTGAGATTCTAGCCAATGCAATAGAGCAAGAAAAAATAAATAAAACAGATCTACGTTGGAAAGGAATAAGTACAGCTCTCTGGATTCATAAAAGGAATTATAGTCTATATAAAAAAATCCCAGGAAGCATACAAAAGAAAGACACTAGAACTAATAAGTGAGTTTAGAAAAGTTGGTGGATACAAGGTCAACATGCTAGCAACAAACAATGAAAAACTTAAATTGAAAAAGCAACACCATTTACAAGNAAAAAAAAAACACCCTCCAGAAATCTACAGAGAGTTCTCTTTGATTCTTTAGCTCAGTACTGATTGGCACATGTGCATGAGGAAACCACCTAAGTCCAGGGAAAGGACCATCTAAAAGAAGCAGATGTAGCAATCTTCAGTAATGGATCAAATTAGCCCGAGGCCAAAGAGATCTGCCTAACAAAGCTTCAAAGCAAGTCTTGAAAAATCAAGTATTCCAAAGTAACTTAACTGTATCTCAAGGGGGAAATAAATATTTGAAGGAATAAAAATGAATCAAGCACCCAACCTTGGAAAATCACAATGTCTGGCATCTAAACAAAAATTACCAGGCATGCAAAGAAGCAGAAAAATACAACCCATAATGAAGAGAAAAAAAAAATTAATCAATAGATACAGACTCAGAAATAACACAGATCATATAATTAGTAAAACAGAATATTAAAAGAGATATTATAAATATTATAAATACATGCCATATGTTCAAGAAAATACAGAAAATCATGTGCATGATAGGGAGAGAAATGAAAGACACAAATTGAATTTCTACAAGTAAAATATGCAGTGTCTGAGATAAAAAATACACTGGACAAAATTAACAGCAGATTAGATGCCATAAAAGAAAAATGAATAAACTTGATAATATGGTAACAGAAAATATCCAAAATGAATCACAGAGAGAAAAAAGACTGGGAAAAAGTCTTAACTAAGTATAGTCAGAGAGAGTGGGACAATTTCAAGCAGTCTGATATACAAGTCCATGAATGAGAAAAGAGAAAGGGAGAAATTTTTTAAATGTTTGAAGAAATAATGGCAAAATTTTTTTCCAAATTTGATGAAAACCACATAGATGCACATAATCAAAAAGAGACAAAGAAAAATCTTAAAGCCAACCAGAGGAAAAAGATCTGATATGCAGAGAAGAATAAAAATACAAATGACAGCTGACTTCTCATCAAAAACAAAGCAAGCCAGAAGTCAGCAAAGTGGCATCTTTAAAGCATGGAAAGGAAAAAGAAACATGTTTTCACAGATTTCTATATACATCAAAAACAAGGAAAAAGAAAGACTTTTTCAGAAAAACAAAAGGTGGGGAATTTATCACTAGCAGACCAGAACTACAAGAAACTTAGACGAAATGGACAACGTCCTCGAGAGACAGAAGTAAAAATCCTCATTCAGAAAAAAAAAAAAAAAATAGATAACCTAAAAAGTTCTAGATCTACTGAAGAAACTGGAATTGTTGTTAAAATCTTCCCATGAAGGGTGTGTGAAGGAACCTTTCAGCTAATATCATTGGTAAATTTTGCATGCATTTATGGAAGAAATAATATAATTCTCCACAAATTCTTTCAGAAAATTAAAGAGGAGAAAATACATTCCAACTAATTTCAGTAGGCCAGCATTATCTTGATAACAAAACCAGGAGACGTGCTTACAAGCTAAGAAAACTGCTGACAAATATCCCTAATGGACATAGATACAAAAAATTTTTTTAAATACCTTACCTAATACTTAAGCTAAAATATTTTAGCTAACTTTGAAACCAACANGTAACACAGAAAGAAAGCAACAAAAGATATTTAAAACTTCCAAACTAAAATCAATAAAATGCAAGGAGTAAATCAACACCTTTCAGTAATAACTTTTAATGTAAAAGGATTGAATTCCCCACTCAAAAGACACAGACCAACTTATTGAATTAAAAGGATGGATCCAACAATATGCTGCCTTCAAGAGACTCACCTCACCTGTAAAGACTCACATAGACTAAGAG
>NW_007727792.1:168846-170195 GCF_000696425.1 Galeopterus variegatus
ATACCAAAACCAGACAAAGATACAACAGAGAAAGAAAACTATAGGTCAATATCTTTGATGAATATAGATGCAAAAATCCTCGATTATATACTAGCTAATAGAATACAGCAACAAATACGTACATTTATACATCATGATCAAGTCAGATTCATCTCAGGAATGCAAGGTTGGATCAACATATGCAATTCAATAAATGTGATATGCCACACAATAATATCAAGGACAAAAACCACATGATCATCTCTACAGACAAAATTCAACATTCGTTCATGATAAAGACTCTCTATAAATTGGGTATAGAAAGAAAGCATCCAACACAATTAAAGCCATATATGAAAACCCACTGCCAATATCATCCTGAACATAGAAAAATTGAAAGCTTTTCCCTTAAGAACAGGAACAAGGCAAGGATGCCCACTCTATTCAATGTAGTGTTGGAAGTATTAGCCAGAGCAATCATGGAAGAGAAGGAAATAATGTTATGGCAGAAGTTGCCAAAGGAAATGTGGACACTTGGAGAAATGGAGAAGCCAGATGATTTATTATGCCGGCAGTTTCAGGGGAACTACTGTTACAAAAACCTGGGCCCAGATGCATGGAGAATTGGGGTTATATACCTTTCTTGAGCAGGCAAGCAAGCTTTTCTATTGGCTCTCTGTCTGTATCCAGGCAGAGTCACCTAAATTGGGGTCTTTACCAGGTGGTTAAAGGTGGATAAGGGGCTCTGAGTAGGGGGCTTCACCAGGTGGGCAAAACTGGATCATGGAGATGAGGCATGCAGTAGGGGGCTTTCTGTAATGCAAGCTAAAAAGCAAGCCAGTCTCTCACCTATGTAGGAAAGAGCTGACAACTTGAGAAGTTGGCAAACTGCAGAGTCACAGAGCTCAGAAATGCATTCAGCTGTTAACCCTTAACACAACTCTATATATTTCTTACATGCAAGCAGATTTTAGCTAAAAAAAAGAAACAAGGATTAATACAAGGGGAGGACAAGGAATCTAGTCACTCTAATAAAGGGCATCCAGATTGGAAAAGATGAAATCAAACTGTCCCTGTTTGCAGATGATATGATCCTATATACAGAACAGCCTAAAGACTCTACAAAAAAAACCTCTTAGAGTTAATAAATGATTTCAGCAAAGTTGCAGGATACAAAATCACCATGCAAAAATCAATAGCTTCTATACTCCAACAATGAACTAGCAAAAATCAAGAAAGCTAGCCATTTAAAATAGTCACCAAAAAAATAAAATACCGGGCCGGCCTGGTGGTGCACTCGGTAGAGTGTGGCGCTTGGGAGCACGGTGGCGCTCCCGCCGAGGGTTCAGATCCCATATAGAGACCGGTCC
>NW_007727792.1:171518-183895 GCF_000696425.1 Galeopterus variegatus
GCGAGGATGCAGAGAAAAAGGAACCCTCCTACACTGTTGGTGGGACTGCAAAATAGTGCAGGCTTTATGGAATATGGTATGGAGGTTCCTCAAACAATTACAGATAGATCTACCATATGACCCAGCTGTCCCACTACTAGTTATATACCCAGAGGAATGGAAATCATCATGTTGTAGGGATACCTGTACTCCCATGTTTATTGCAGCCCTATTTACAATAGCCAAGAGTTGGAACCAGCCGAAATGTCCATCATCAGATGAGTGGATAAGGAAAATGTGGCATATCTACATGATGAAATACTGCTCTGATATTAAAAAAAAAAAAATGCTACCATTAGCAGCAACATGGATGGACTTAGAGAAAATTATATTAAGCAAAATAAGCCAGGCACAGAAAGACAAATACTGCATGTTCTCACTTATTTGTGAGAGCTAAAAATAAATAAATAAATAAATATACAAATAAACAGGGAGGGGGGAGAAGACACAGCAATCACAACAATTCCTTGAACTTGTTAAGACACGTGAACAGATATGATGTTGATGATGGTGGAAGTGGGGAGAGGGAGGAAAAGGAGTCATTGGTAAAGGGACACGAAAATCAACTACATTGTATATTGATAAATTAAATTTAAAAGAAAATATTTTCAAGGTGTTCCCCGAAAAAAAAATATTAGATACTTAGAGATAAATTTAACAATAAGACCTGGACAAATAACACTGGAAAACATCACTAAAAATAATTAAGAAGGACTGAAATAAATGTAAAGATATATCTTGTTCACTGGTCAATAATCTTAGGATGTCAGTTCTCCTCCAAATTATTTCTAGTTCAACACAATTGAAATTAAAGTCCTAGCAGGCTTTTCCTAGAACCTGACATGTTAATTCTAAAAATCATATGGAAATGAAGGATCCCATCTAGAGTAAGGCACTACCATGAACTTGAGAGTGAATTCCTCTTAAGCTTTATGCTCTGGGTGCCTCACTTGCTTCACCTGGTCCCAAACCTGTGAAAATGCGAAAGACCTAGAAGGGTAAAAACAAAGTCTTAAAAAAGAAAATGATGGAGAATTCACTCACTTGATTTCAAGACTAACTATAATGCTACAATTATTAAGATGGTGTGGCATTGGTGGGAAGACAGACATAAGTCAATGGAACAGAACAGTCTGAGAGTAGCTCCACCTATCAAAGGCCAATTGATTTTTGGCAAGAGGTCCAAAGAGAAAAAAAATAATATTTTCAAAAAATAGTGCTGGAAAAATTAAAGAAACATTCAAAAATAAAATAAATATTGACGTCAGCAGTTGCCTCACCCTGTATGCAAAAATTAACCATCAATATGCACACAAAATGAATCTCAAACTTATCATGCTGAGTGAAGTAAGCTAGACCAAAAGGAATACAACTGCATGATTCCATTGATACAACTCCTTTAAAATGCAAAGTAATCTATAGTGATAGAGTACCGATCAGAGGTAGCCTGGGGATTGGGTAACAGAAGGAATTGATTACATGGGACATGACGAAACTTTCGTGAGTAATACAAATGCTTCATATTATGATTGGTGATAGTTTCACGAGTGTATATGTCAAAACTCCAAATTATGCAATTGTGAAGGGGTTTTTTTAATGTTATTTATACTTCAAAAAAATTTTAAAGTAATAGTGTAGGCACTGGAGCCAGACTATGTGGGCTCCAATCCAGAGCACTCTACACAAAATACCACTCACTGGGCCGGCCCAGTGGCGCACTGCTATAGTGCGCCGCTGGGGAAGCGCGGTGGCGCTCCCGCCGAGGATTCGGATCCCACATACAGACCGGTTCCCGCTCACTGGCTGAGCGAGGCGCGGGAGCAACACCGAGGGCTGCGATCCCGTTGCTGGTCCCGGTCCGGTACGGGGGCGACACTGAGGGTTGCGATCCGAGGCCAGACACAGAAAAAGACAAAAAGGAAAAAAAAAATACCACTCACTTCACACACCCTAAAACCTTCATCTCCCTTCCCCTGCTTTAAACACCTGCCAGATGCTTGGCCTTGGGACCCCTCACTTGTCCTCATTTACATCAAATCAGTCTGATCAACTGTCAGTAATTCCTGTCAGCCCTGCCTTCAAAATTCCAGAGTCTGAGCACATCTCACCACTTCTGCTTGTACCACTCTGGTCTTAGCCACCATCATCTCTAATTAACTTTATTTTTAAACTTTTTTTTCTTTTTTCTGCCCTTTTTTATCCCAGCCCCCATGGTGTATTTCCAACATAGACATCAGGGTGGTCCTTCTAAAACATAATTCAAATCACACCACTCCCCAGATTGAAATGCTCCAGTGGCTCCTCAGATCACTCAGAATAAAAGCCAAAGTCCTTGTAGTGGCAGATGCCACAGAATCTCCTCACACCATTTTCAATATTATCGCCTTATCCCTTAATCCGTTTTCCAATTATTAGGTGTCTGTCCATAATTTCATCCCATATTTCCAAGTCCAAGTGGCTCCTAGCGGTCACTGCCTCTCATCTGGGACACACATCCCTCCCAGGCCTGTGTGGTGTGAGCTGAGAAACAAAAATCTACTGGATAATAGAGCTCTTCATCCTGAAGCCAATATGTGGGGGGAAGAAATGAGATTTCATATTAAACAGAACCATTATGTTAAAACTGAAAATTTCCTTTGAGGCACCGACTTTAATGATGTGAAATTCCATGGTGAAGTTCATGACCCAGATACAGAAATGACTGATAATCAATTTCTTGACTCCAAAAATTCTCACCCACAAGGAGGATTTTAAAAAGTCCAGAAGAGTCTGGCCGGCCTGGTGGCGCACTGCTATAGTGCACCGCTTTGGGAAGCGCGGTGGCGCTCCCGCCGAGGGTTCGGATCCCATATGCGGACCGGTTCCCGCTCACTGGCTGAGCGAGGCGCGGGANAAAGGGCAAAGGAGCCAAATGGACATTTCTCAAAAGAAGACATACGAATGGCCAATAGGTACATGAAACAATGCTCAGCATCACTAATCAGTACGGAAATGCAAATCAAAACTGCTTTGAGGGCCGGCCCGGTGGCGCACTGGATGGTGCGCCGCTTGGGAAGCGCGGCAGCGCTCCCGTCCGAGGGTTCGGATCCCATATGCGGACCGGTTCCCGCTCACTGGCTGAGCGAGGCGCGGGAGCGGCGCCGAGGGTTGCAGTCCCGTTGCCGGTCCCGGTCCGGTGCGGGGGCGACACTGAGGGTTGCGATCCGTTGCCGGATGCGGAAAAAAGACAAAAAAAAAAAAGTCTAGAAGAGTCAAAATTGTGGAAAAGAAGATTTATTGGGGAACATTTCTTTGGGGAAAAAAGTGAAGTTGGATGTGATTTCAGTCCCGTAAGGGTGTGAAGGGTGCCTGCTCCTTCCCTGAGTCTTCTCAGAAGGGCTTCAATCAGGCCATTGAAGAGTCCCCCACAACGGCCAGGGCCTTCAACAAGCAAGGTTCTTTGGGTTTAACCATAAAAGATACTTTATACTGTCTTCCATTGGTCCTCTGAACCTGCTCATTCATTCCCTTTTAATGGATGAAAATTTGGGCAAGTTTGATGACTTTTCAGTTTATTCTTAGTTGATAGAAAGTGCTATGTCACTTTAAGCTGCAAAACCAAGATTTGATTCAGAAATTAAAATAATCTAACATAATAATCGGAAGATTTGCTTGGACGAGAGCAGAAATTTTGACCCTTAACAGACATAAATAAACATGTATCTCTCATTAAGGTAGGACTAGGCTAGTTGAAAGGTTGTACTACAGGGAGATAATTCAGGCTTTGGAATCAGACCAATCTGCGCTTAAAATCCCAGCTTGTCTTTATACAGTTGTGATACCTTAGACCTTTCCTGAGCCTCAACTTCCACATCTGTACTGTATTGTCTGTAATGCCTCTCTCATATGGTTGTTGTAAGGATCGAGTCATATAATACATATATGACTAATACATCCACCCAAAGGACAAGGGAAACCAAGTCACAAAATCAGAAGTCGACATGATCATCAATAAATAAATATTAAAAGTGTTTGACTTGGCTGAAAGCAAAGAAATACAAATAGAACAAGGCAGTGAGCCTTTTTCATTAGTAACACTGGTGAAGATGAAAACCATTGATGATGTTCGTGCTCACAAGACACAAGAGTGAGATAAGACAGACACTCTGATAAAAGAGTTCAGGATCTTTGAGAGTTCCCATACTCTGAAACAATATTTTTACCATCACAAGGAGACATGAGCAAATCTGAGTATAAGGAAGTTGTCTGCAGCATTTACAGTAGCATTAACCAACCTCAATTTCCAACAGTGGAGAAGATTTGCATAAATTATCATTCCTCCAAATGACAGAATACCACAAGGCCATTAAATATTGTCTAAAATGCTATTTACTGACAAGATAAAAGTGATAATGATATATTATTAATTGAAAACAGTATGCCGCGAAACAGAACATAACAGTAAAATCTCAATTTGTCAAAATAAAATATATATATGGCTGTTTAAAAGAATAATTCATTAGTATACTAATTTGTACTTTGTTTTTCTTTTATAAAAGAATCAGAAAGAATGAGAGCAATTTTTCTCTGCTTTCCTTCCCCATCCCTCCCTTCCCACCACACACACACACAGACACACACACACACACACACACACACACACACAGAGGTAAGTAAGTCTTTGGGCTCTAGAAAGTTTGTGCTTTTCTTTCTTCCAAGATACTTTCATTTTCTTTCAAAAAATAGGTAAACTGACAGTGATGGCTGGCTGAGAAATCCTCTATGGCTTGGAGAATGGGGGTAGTCAAAGTGGCCTGAGCCAGGAGACATCCAGTGGAGATGCGGAGGGAGACAGAGTCCACCCACGTAGCTGTGAGGAGTGGCCGGTGGCCACTTAGGAAGGCTGGGCCCTAGGCATGGGGTCTCTCAACCTCAGGAAAAAAAAGTCGCCACGCTCAAGCTTGAGGCCCAAAGTTGGTGCGAACTGATTGAGTGTCTATAGAGGTCTTTCTTCTTATTTTTATTACAAGTTTTTAATTTTTTATTGACAAATAAAATTGTATATATTTATAATGTACAATATGATGTTCTGAAAGACATGTACATTGTGGAACGGCTAAATCAAGCTAATTAACATATCCATTACTTCACACACTTATTTTTTGTGGGGAGAACACTGAACATCTACTCTCTTAGCAATTTTCAAGTATGCAGTCCATTGTCATTAACCACAGCCACCATGCTGTACAACAGATCTCCTGGATGTATGCACCCTCTCGGGTTGAAATTTTGTATCCTCCGACCAACATCTCTTCAACCCCCGCCTCCACCCCTGATGGCCACCATTCTACTCTCTGCTTCCATGAGTTTGGGGTTCCACACAGAAGTGGGATCATGCTGTATTTGTCTTTCTGTGCCTGTCTTATTTCACATAACATAATGTCCTCCACATTCGTCCATTTTGTCACAAATAACAGGATTTCCTTCTTTTTTTAAGTCTGAATAGCTTTCCATTGTGTACATGTATCACATTTTCTTCATCCACTCATCTCTTGATGGACATGTAGGTGGATTCCATACGTTGACTATTGAGAATAACGCTGCAAAGAACAGGGAGTATGGATATCTCTTCAACATACTAATTTCATTTCCTTTGGATACTATATACCCAGTAGGATTGCTGGATCTACAGAGGTCTTTCTATGAATGATCTTGTTAGCATAAAACCCAAGGGCCTTTGCACAACTTCCAGAGAGCAGAGATGAAGCATCGTGTTGTAACTGGGATGAAATTTCCTGCCATTCCTTTGATCGAGCTCATGGACAGATTTATTTTGTTTTGAAAAAATGTCTATAAAGCATCCAAAGCAAGGCCTGGCACACAGTTGGTGCTTCTAAGGGAACCACTCAGCTCACTGTTCTTGCAATGCCCTGCAGTAAACAAGCAGAAGTCTAAGGGTAAGGAGGAGGTCATTCAGACTCCACTGGCCTGAGCTCGTCAGCAAC
Source organism: Galeopterus variegatus (assembly GCF_000696425.1). Taxonomy (NCBI): domain Eukaryota; kingdom Metazoa; phylum Chordata; class Mammalia; order Dermoptera; family Cynocephalidae; genus Galeopterus; species Galeopterus variegatus. Next base: position 177,542 of record NW_007727792.1, read on the forward strand.
TCCTGGTCAGGAGAGATGCCAGGCCCGAGGGTGGCAAGAGCCAGCTCCTCCACTGCCTGACATGGCTCAGCCCCTCATTGCCTTCTCAGCTGACAGGCTACTCTCTGGGGTGGATGGAAACTGCATCCTAGTTCTGATCACTGGCAATTCAACAGTTTCCTCACTCCCCGAAACGGCGTGGAATTCATTTGGGATTCTTCAATCAGCTCTAAGAGACAGGCTGCCCCACTGCACAAAACATCCCCTGGTTTGAAGCAGTAGAGAAGAGAACCAAAGCTGACTACTGTCTCGGTGAGCCCTCATGCATCATTTAAGACACTTCACACAGAGAAGTTCTGGTGGTTTGAACTGTCTCCTGCCTCTGTTTCTACTTCCATGTTCCAGCTTTGAAAGGACCCTCCTTGGGGAACTCCACCAGGGGCCTGCAATTCCCTGTGCTGTGTGTGAAGACAGCAGCCTCGTATGTGTGTGTGTACATGTGTTCGCGTGCAGGCAGGCATGCGTGCTTCTCCTTCTCTGTGTGGTACATGACGATCATCCAGCCTGGCAAAGAAGGTGTAATAACAGGGCAGAAGGCACAGATAACAGGGCCTTTCCAGCACAAGCCACAAGTTCATATGAATCCACCAGAATCCATTTGTGGGAAGAGCAATGGATAGGAATGTAGAAAGCTAGAGTCAGTAGACTTTAGTTTTCAGATATATTGGCTGCACGTGGTAATTAAAGCTATTTTTAAAACTCCTTAAGTTTCAGCGCTCCCTTTCCCAAGCATTCTTCTGTCAAAACTCTTCAAAAATAGCAATACGTTTGTTGGGAATAATTGACTCACATCTAAAAACATGGAATCTGATTTCACAGCAATGGTATGCTGTCTACAGGTAGTTTGAACTTGAATTGCAGAGGATTTGGAGAGGCCCCCACAGCCCTTGCTTAGCTATAGTTTAGTGTCCACGACACACTCTGTCAGGGTAGGGGACACAACTTTCATATTCTTAGGAGCAGCCCCAGTGCCTCATAGGTATTCAGTACATGTATGATAATGGATGACAGCTTGCCAAGACTTATATATGTGGTAGGGAGACAGGACATGATGGAAAAAGTTAAAGACCACTGAAGAATCAAAGCCTGAAATCTCGGAGGGGCTGGAAAAAGGATAGGTCATGGAAGACATCAACAGGTATTGCAGGGGTGGGGTTAATTTGAACTGGGTTTTGAAAGATCCATAGGAGTTTGAAAGGCAGAGAGACAGAGAGAACTAGGGTCCCAGCAAGCCCAGAACACAGGTATAAGTGCTGCAACTCAGATTCATCCAGGTGATGAATCAAACCATCTTCCCATCCCCCGCACTCCTCACAAAAACATGCACGGACCCAGAATCAGTTCCCTAAATCTGCGTGTCTTCTTGATTAAGGTCCAAAGACTAACATCCCCGCAGGATATTAGTTACTTGCTAATAAGAAGAGCTTTCTTTTAAGAGGGCTTGCTATCTGCCAGATCCTGTGCTGGGCTCCTTCCCGTACATAGCTCATTTAATCTTCACTCCCTTCCTAGGAGGTGGCTGTCATGAACCCTGTTGAACAGATGAGGAAAACAAGGCTCCAGGAAGGAAAGAGAACAGCTTGCCCAAAGTCACAGAAGTCGTCAGTTTAGGAACCAAAATCATATCCATGGTGTGTTTCCAAAGACTGATCTAAAGCACAATGGCACATCACTACTGTCTCAGTCCTGCTCCCCAAACCCACATCTGCACAGGTGCAAATACTCTCCCCATGGGGATTTGAGAAGGACTAACAATGATATTAAAGAACAATGTCCCCATATATCCATAGGTTACCATAAATGTTAACTCTCATAGGTTCCTTTTGGGCTTAGAAAGGAAAGTAGACCTATTCCGATTAACAAATGGAAGTGAATTTCCAGTAAATACAGTTTGTTTCCTTCAGGTCGTACTCATGTGCCATGTATTAGCTTGTTTGTGTGGGCTTTTGTTAGGTCCTTTCACCATTTCTATAAGAGATTTTGAAAATAAGGTGCTAGTATGCAAAATAACAAAGAAAAGAAATCTAATAAATAACAAAAGTTTCATACTAAGACTTTTTATAACAACTATAGTTGTTACTGCTCCTAAATTATCAAACAATTCAAATATGCTGGGATTTGGTCACTTACTCAGCATGCAGTCTGTGCTGTGTGTGAGGGGAAAGGCAAGGGAGAGGCAGTGTGACATGGGATGACTAGTTCTTAAATTTGGAGTCACTCAAAGTTCAAATCCTGATTCTGCCACTTACTGACTACGTGACATTGAAAAATCAATCTGTCCCTCTGAGCCTCTGTTTCCTTATCTGTAAAATGGGATAATACAAGTTGAAGTTCCTGGGGACTCAGTCCTCCAACCTCCAGGTCATTGCAGCCCTGTGGCTGCAGCACCTGACATCAAAACTCTCTCCCTCCTCTTCGAATGGTTTCTCCTCCTGGCTTCCAGGACTCCACCCCCTACCTGTTCTCTTCTTCCACCGCAGGCTGCTTCTTCTCAGACTCCTTTGCAGGTTTCTCCTCCTACTTCTGACGTGGCTGTCCCTCAGGGGTCAGGGTTTGGTCCTCTTCTCATTTCTAGCAATGCACCTCCTCGTTGATCTCATCCAGTTGCACGATTTCAAGTACTGCCTATATGCAGATGGCCTCCAAATCCATACCAGAAGCTTCACCCTCCCCCCCCCCCATGAATTCTAGGCTCATATAGCTATGTGTCTACTCAACATCTCTACTGGGCGGTCCAATAGGCATCTCAAAATTAACACATTCAAACCAAGTTCCTGATCCCACCCCTCAAATATGCACCACTATAGTCTCCTTGTCTCAAGAAATGTCTTCCCTTTCCAGTGCCTCAAGCTAAAAACAAACAAAAACCCCAGTGTTATCCTTGTTCTTTCTCTCATAACTCACATCTAATTTAGCAGCAAATCTTATCTGCTCCACCTCCTGAACATATCCAGAATCCACATACTTCTTATCACCTCGACTCTACTCCCATGGTCCAAGTCAACGTCCTCCCCTGGATAATCTCATGGTTTCTCTGCTTCCTCCCTCTGCTCCTTACCCCCCCAGCCATTCTTAAGGCAGCTACTGGAGTATATGTTTACAAAATAAATCTCATCTCGTCAATCATTTGCTCAAAACCCTCCACTCGCTTCCCACTTCCTTCAGAGCAAAAGTCACGTGTCTTGCAGTGGCCAGCAAAGTCCCTACCCCCCCAGCCATTCTTAAGGCAGCTACTGGAGTATATGTTTACAAAATAAATCTCATCTTGTCAATCATTTGCTCAAAACCCTCCACTCGCTTCCCACTTCCTTCAGAGCAAAAGTCACGTGTCTTGCAGTGGCCAGCAAAGTCCCACGTGACCTGGCCCCTGCTATGCCCCGGACCTCCTGTCCTGCCATGCTTCCTGCCACTCATGCTACTCCAGCTGCGCTGGCCTCTGTGCTGTTTCTAGAGCCTGCCCAAGAGGCTCCCACTCAGAGACTTCACGCCTGTTCTCTCCTCTGCCTGGAATGTTCTTCCTGTAGTATATGCACAGCTTTCTCACTCTCTCACTTCTTCAAGTCCTTGTTCAAATGCTGTCTCATCAAACAGGTCTTCCATGGCTACCCTATGTAAACCAGAATCCATTCCTTCTCCCTCTTTCCTCCTTACACAGTTTTATCATTATACATAGAATCTGTCAAGCCCATCAAGTCATACAGGTAATTATTATCCACTCATCGGTCTTATCCCACTCAAATGATGTTCCACAAACCAGGGTTTGTGTGTGTGTGTGTGAATTAAATATGATAATAAAGATGACTTCCATAGTTGACCAAGATGAGAGTAACAGAGATTCAGTTTACCCTTCTGCCTGAAATAACCAAAGAAACTACACCAAATATATGCAAAAATAGTTTTCAACACCCTGGACAATAGGTAACGAAGGAGAGTGATCCTTCAAGACAGAAAACGAGGTGAGCCCTATGACTGAACTAGATTACAGGAGGGAAGAGGGAATATGCAGAAGCCAGTGGACTCCATGCATTACACATGTGAATCTGAGAGACAGGAAGTCCAAGGCAGCAAGAGTTCACAGGACAGAGTACCAGAGAGGAGAGAGCTGCACAGAAAGAGAAAACTATGATCATTTCCAAGTGGTCCCTCCTGAATACTCAGCACAGTACTGGCCAGAGCATGCATATAAGGAAACTACCTGACACTGGGGAAAGAACCAACCAAAGAGATTAGAGGGGCCAGTGTATGAGGCTCAAACAGGGCTGGGAAAGTTGCCTCTTATAAAGCTCATACTTCATGTGCACTGGGTAAAATGCTCTGGAAGTCTAGCCTCAGAAGTGTGGAATAATTAGCCCTAGACTGAGTTCTATTACACAAACACCTAATAAATCACAACAGCATGAGAATCAAACTGTTCCCAAATAACTGCAGCCTAGAAAAAAAGTCTCAAGAATATTTAAAAGAATGCAAAAATATCCAGATCCCTACAAGGCAAAATTTACAAAATCTGGCTGTCAATCAGAAATTACCAGGTATTCAAAAACAGAAAAACATAAACCATAAGGAGAAAAAAATCAGTTAATCAAAACTGACCCCAAGCTGAAACAGAAATTAGAAATACAGACAGTGACCTTAAACAGTTATTATAACTGTATTTTATATGTTCAAAAACATAAGTAGAGACATTGAAGATTTGAAGAAGACTCAACTCTAACCTCTAGAGATCAAAACTATAATGTATGATATAAAAAACAAAATGGACCAAATTATTAAACAATGAAGAAGAAAAGATCAGTGAGCCTTAACACACAGCAATAAAAATTATTCAAAATGAAACATGGAGAGGAAAAAAAGAATGAAAATAAAATGAAAAGAGCATCAGTTATATGTGGGACAGCTTCAAAAAGCCTAATATATGTGTAATTGGAATCCTAAAATAAGAGGACAGGAAGGCAGAAAAAACACTTGAAGAAATAGTAGATGAAATTTCTCTAATTTTGAGGAAATAATGAGTGGAAGTTTTGATGGAAATTATAAACACAAGTCTGAGAAACTCAAAAAACTGTAAACAAAAAAAATATATAAATAAATAAAATGAAGAAAACTATACCAATGTACATCATAATGAAACTGATCAAAACCAGTGAGAGAGAGAGAGAAGAAATCCTAAAAACAAAACAAAAAAAGACATGTTATCTACAGAAAAACAAAAGGATAACATCAGATTTCTGGCCAGTAATAATACTAGTAAGAAGACAATGGGCAAAATTATAAAAATACTGGAAGAAAAAACTATCAAACTAGAATTCTGTACCTAGCAAAAATATTTTTCATAAATGAAGGTGAAATAAAGTCATTTTCAGACACACAAAAGCTAAAAGATCTCAAAAGCTAGAAGCATTCATCACCAGCCAATCTGCATGACAAGAAATGTTAAAGGAAGCCCTTCAGTCAGAAGGAAAATAATACCAGAGCAAAATATGGATCTTCACAAAGAAATAAAGAGCACCTGAAATGGTAACTACATGGAAAAGTACATAAGATTTTTCTTATTGCTGAAATCTATTTAAAAGATAATTGTTTAAATAAGTATAATAGCACTGTATTGTGGTGTATATAATATATATGTATAAGTAACATTTATGAAAATAATTACAAAAATTCCAGGAGAGGAGAAATGGAAACATACTACTGTAAGATATGAGGGTACTTCAAAAGTTCAAGAACAGATTTGTGTTATCTTCTAATTCCATTTTTCCACAAACTTTTTGAAGTACTTTTGTACTATATGTGAAGTAGTATCTCCTTAAAAATAGATCATATTGAATTAAAGATGTATACTATAAATCTTAAAGAAACTACTAATTTAAAAAAAAAGAGTTATAGATAATAAGCCAACAAAAGAGTTAATATGGAATCATAAAAAATTCTCAATTCATCCAGAAGTCATAAAAGAGAAAAAGGGGATCAAAAGGGATAAAACAAAGAAAAAACAGCAAGAAGACAGACTTAAACCTAACCATATCAATGATCACATTAAATGTAAATTATCTAAACTCCTTAATTAAAAGGCAGATATTGCAATACTGGATAAAATAATAAGACTCAAGTATATGCTGCCTTCAGGAAATATACATTAAACATAAAGAAACAAGTAGGTTAAAAGTAAGAGTGGAAAAAGACGTATTAGGCAAACACAAGTCAAAAAAAAATATGGAATGGCTGCACTAATATCAGATAAAGTATATTTCAGAGAAGCGAATGTTACCAGGGGTAAAAAAGATCATTTCTTTTTTTTTTTTTTTTTTCCTTTTTTTT
>NW_007727792.1:184895-195040 GCF_000696425.1 Galeopterus variegatus
TTTATTTTTATTTTTTTTTATTTTTATTTTTTGTCTTTTTTTGTCTTTTTCCGTGTCCAGCAACGGATCGCAACCCTCAGTGTTGCCCCCGCACCGGACCGGGGACCGGCAACGGGATCGCAACCCTCGGTGTTGCTCCCGTGCCTCGCTCAGCCAGTGAGCGGGAACCGGTCTGTATGTGGGATCCGAACCCTCGGGTGGGAGCGCTGCCGCGCTTCCCAAGCGGCGCATTATCCAGTGCACCACCGGGCCGGCCCAAAAGATCATTTCTTAATGATAATGTATCAATTACTCAAGAGGACATAAAAATCCTAAACATTTGTGCTCATTGAAACAAAGCTTCAAATATATTAAGCAACAAGTGATAAAACTGAAAAAGGAAATAAACACATGATTGAAGTTTAATATTTTAATACCTATTTCTCAATAATTGATAGAACAAGTAGACAAAAAATCAAGGATACAGAAAACACAAACAGCACTATCAACCAAATTGACCTAAATTCACATTTATAGAATGTTCTACACTACACATCATTCTCAAGTGTACATGAAACGTCTACCAAGAAAGACAATATACTGGACTACCAAATCAGTCTCAATAAATTTAAAATGATTCAATAGAAACTATGTTCTCTGACCACAATAGAATTAAACAGGAAATCAACAACAGAAATATCCCTGAAAAGTCCTCAAATGTTTGGAAACTAAATAAGTCACTTCTAAACAACCCATGGGTCAAAGTAAATTCAAAAAATATTTTGAACAAAATAATGGAAACACAAAAAATCAAAATTTGTGGGATGCCACTAAATCACTTAAAGGGAAACATAGCACTAAAGAAAAAGAAAGTTCTCAAATCAATTATCTCAGCTTTCCCCTAAGCAATTAGAAGAAAGAAAAACAAATAAAAGCCAAGTAGTGGGCTGGCCGGTTAACTCAGTTGGTTAGAGCACAGAGTTGATAACACCAAGTCAAGGGTTTGATCCCTGTTACTGATCAGCTGCCAAAAGTTTTTTTTAAAAAAATTTCAAAGTAAACATAAGAAAGGAAATAATGAAGATAAAACCAGAAATCAATTTAAAAAAAAAAAAAACAGAAAAACAACAGAAAAAAATGAGTGAAATAAAAATTGGTCCTTTGAAATCAATAACATCAATAAACCTGTAATCAGACTGATTAAGAAAAAAAGAAAAGAAACACAAATTGTAAGTATTAAGGATGAGAGTGATCATACGTCTACAGATTCAACAAATATTAAAAGTATAATAAGTGAATATTATAAACTTTATACCTATAAATTTGACAACTTAAATGAAATGAAAAATTCTTTTAAAAGACCCTAATTACCAAAACTCAATCAAGAACAAATAGATAACACTACGTCTAATATAAAAATTTAATTTGTAGTTAAAACATTCCTACAAAGAAAACTTCAGGCCTGGATGGCTTCACTGGTGAATTCTAACAAACAAGGAAAAAATAACAACAATTCTGCACATACTCTTCCAGAAATTGAAAAGGAGAGAATACTTTCCAACTCATTTTCTGAGGCCAGCACTACACCAATGCCAAAACTGCACAAAGAAATTAAGAAAGAGAAAGATTAATGTCCCTCTTGAACATAAGAGAAAAGTTTTAATCAAATTTTTAGCAAACCTAGTGTAACAATATACATAAAGAATAATATGTCATGACAGGTAGGTTTCATCCCATGGATGCTGGGTTGCTTTAACATTAGAAAATCAATTTAATTCAGCATATTAACAAACTAAAAAAAGAAAAAGACATATGACCATCTCAATAGATGCAGAAAAGTATTAGACAAAAATCCAACATCAATTCCTGATAAAGCCAAAAAAATAAAAAAATTATTGCCAAACTAGGAATAGAAGAGAACTTCCCCAATTTGATAAGGGCATCTAACAACTTACAGCTACCTTGATACTTAGTGGAGAAAAACTGTGTGTGTTTCCCTAATATCAGGGAAAAAAAAATGATGTCTGTTCTCACCACTTATATTCAGCATCATACTGGAGATACTAATCAGTGCAATCAGACAAGAAAAAGAAATAAAAGGTATCCAGATCAAAAGAAAGAGGTAAAACTGTTATATTCAGCATCATACTGGAGATACTAATCAGTGCAATCAGACAAGAAAAAGAAATAAAAGGAATCCAGATCAAAAGAAATATTCCCAGAGGACATGACAGTCAATGCAGAAAATCTAATAGATTCTATAAAAAACTACTAGAATTAGTGAGTTTAGTAAGGTACCAGGATACCAGATTAATTGCATTTTTGTATACTACTAATGAACAAATGAAAATTGAAATTTTTTTAAAGCACCACTTACAATAGCACTAACGATATAAAATACTGAGGAATAAATCTTCCAAAAAGATCTGAAACATTGTTGAGAGAAATTAAAGAATTAAATAATTGGAGAGACATACCTTGTTTGTGGGTGAGAAGACTCAATACTGTTAAAATGTCAATTCTCCCCAAAGTGGACTATAGATTTAATGCAATGCCAAATAAAAGCCCAGTTGGCTTTTTTGTAGAAATTGACAAGCTGATTCTAAAATTCATATGAAAATTTTGAGGACCTCAGATAGCTGAAACAACTTTGAAAATGAGGGACAAAGCCAGAAGACTAACAAAACGGAACTATAGTAATTAAAAGTGTGTGGGATTGGCATAAAGATAGATGGGGAAAAAAATCAGAGAAATGGAACCAAATAGAGAGTTCAGATATTTTTCAGATACTCTACTAAAAATACATTACACTATACTAAAAGAAAAAGAGTACATTTTATGTGATTCTATTTACATAAAACTCTAGAAGATACAAATAATCTATAGTGCCAGAAATAGCTCAGTAGTTGTCTAGGGAGTGGGAGAGGGTGTGCTGGGAGACGGGGATTGCCGTGGGGCACAAGGACACTTTTGGAGTGACACATATGTTCACTAAATTCATTGTGGTTATTGTTTCATGGGGGTATATATATGCCAAACTTAGCAACTTGTACACTTAAATATGTGCATTTATTGCAAGTCAAATTAAGCCTCAATAAAGCTATTAATTTTTAAGTAAAAAATAGATAATGAAAGTGATACTCAGAAATAGTGCCTGGCCCTGTCTAATGTCTAACACATGGAAAGTCCTGTTCTTCAATCAAGGTATCTGAACGAGGGCTGCAGAGGTGGGTAGGATGTGTTCCCTGTCCTCAAAGACTCCTCACTGAGGCTGGGGAGAGAAAGAACTGAATAGACTACAGCACACATAATTGTTTTTTGAGTGTCGCTAAATTAAATTTGATGATGGTAAATGGCACAAAGACTTAATATTCCAACAGGATTGGAATATTCAGAATGAAAGGAAGAAAAAAATTAAATCTTTTCTCTCCCTCTCTTTCTCTGAGTCCCAAATAGAGACTTCTTAAAGCTATGTGGTTCGGCATGATCACGGTCTTTTTCCTTGTTTTCTTTAATTAGAGCATTAGCATCTCCTTCCCCCACATTATACATGTGGAACCTAATCTTATTTTTATTTGTTTTAATTCAGAATGTGCTTTGGGGTAGGGAAAATTTGAAAGTCAAGTGATGTTCTCTGCACTACTGATAGAAGCTGATTCTAAATCCCGGGACGCTCTGGAGCAGGGCAAGGTCTAGCCCCCCGAGGATCCTCATCCAGTATTTGCTGGTAGCAAACCAGTAAGAGTGATGAGGTTGGGGCTGGGGCCTGAGGGGCGGGAATGGGAGAGCATTCCAGGCAGAGGGGGCTGAAGAGGTCAACACACTGCAATGATTCTGGCTTGGGGTCACAGAGGTCTTTTAGGACACAGTCAGACCAGCTCTATATGACAAGAGGCCCTATATGGCCCCACCACTCCATCACCTGCCAGCAGCTACTCCAGGGCAGAGCTGAGCACATGAAAATAAGAAGCAGATGGATGTGTTTGGAAAAATAAATGAATGTGGCAGACAGTGTGCACTGCCTTATCCTTGGAAAGGCACAACATGCATTAGAGCCCAAAGATGCCTGCAGGAGACACCTGTTCCTCACTATTTAACTCCGAGTGATTCGCCCTCTTCGATCACAGAATCCTTTTTCCACAAAGCACCTACAAATTAGCAGAATACTTCGAGGACTTGTGCAAGAAGCCTGACCAGCGCTTCCCCTGCCCTCTTCTCTGGTCACTCCATCCCCTGCCAATGGCCTGGTCCAGGGCCAAGGGGAACATGTGTGTACCTCCGAGGAAGAACTGGTGCCCCAGGACTCGTCATGCAGGAGCAGGAAAACCAAGTGCAGCAGAATGGCGGGGAGGGCTGACAGCTGTAGCTCATGGAGCAGGATCATAGTTATCTGAGTCCAGGTTATAAATGCCTCTTCCTCCACATAAAGGTAATTAGACAAGCAGAGTCAAGATGAGGAAGCAAGAGGCAGATGACAGTAGCAGTAGGGGTGACCCAGCAAGCCCCTCTGTTGTGAGCCCCTCGTGCTGGGAACTTTAGGGAGCACGATAGAAAGGGGAGCCAGGCCCCCATCTACCAGCCATCCAGAGAATCAGGCATGTGAGTCTACCCCCCAACACAGCAGAACTGGGGTGAGGAGCACAAGACAGCAGGAGAGTAACTCTACTGGGGAAATCCGGGAAGTCCTTTTGGCAGAGACAATGTTTCGCAGACCTCTGCAGGAAAGGTAAGTCCTAGATGATCAGAGATTCAAGAAGGGCATAGCAGCTAGAAAGGAAAATCCTGGCAAAAGCCCAGAGGTAGGAGGGGAAAATCAATATGGGAAATACGAAGTCGCTGATCCACGTGCAGGGAGGAGCCCTGAGATAGTGAGTGGAACAGTAAGAGGTAACTGAGAGTGCCAAGGTGGGTACAGGGTCTTCCTAGAGCAGACTAGGGCCGGCTGCATGGTATGGACTTTTCTCCATTGGCTGAGGAACCAACCAGAAGGATGGAGACAGTGGTCTCTGAGATCCGGAGCACTGAATGAAAACCAGGTTTGGTAGGACACTGAGTTCAAAGAGGCACACTGAGCTTAAGGTGGTGATGAGCAGCTGAGTCAAGAAGGCGGCTGGAGCTCTGAGTCTGGAGCTCATGTGCACGGTCTGAAATGGACCTGGGATACGGGGGTTATTCACCCATGCTGACAATGGGGGAGGGGTGCCAAGTTCTGTAGACTGTGCCTCCCCCCCCCTTAGAGCCCACCTCCTCTCAGACCCCAGCTGGCCCACAGATCGCCACTCAGAGCCCCGGTCGCTCAGAAAGCCCAATTGCAAAGATAATGCATCCACTTCTGCATTGCTTGTTAAGCATCTTAAGCCATTCCCATCAAAGTGTGCTTTGGTTCCATGTCTGGAAGAACGAGTCTAACAGAGAGCTGCCCAGCAGCAAATGGAGCACTTCCAGTCCCCATCACAGTTGGTTCTGCAGGAGGCTGCAGAGTCATATTGCGTATTCCATACAAGAATGTCCTGCAGAAAGTTCTCAAGAGGCCAGACGATGAGGCACACAGCTCCCGCCTGGATGCGGAGTCTCACAGGGAGGGCGGGCATTGTCCTTTGCGTCCAGGCTCCAGCCAGTACCAGGATGCCTGTGAGTCACTGCACCAGCAGGGACTGGACCCACAGAGATCTGCCACAGGCCACATGGAGAGGAAGCACTTTGCCCAGCTGATTCAGAGGTTCTGGAAGCCACCCAGCTCATCCAGAGTCAGGTCCGACTGGCCTTGAACCAGCAGCTTCTGGTGAACAACCCCGAATGGTCCCCTCCATTTCCAAGGCTCCCGTCATAATTTGTTGCCTTTGTCTTTTCTCTGAGGCAGACCGGTAAGTGCCTGTCTATGTGATTTGCTTTACACCACATACATCGACCTGCCTTCAACCAAACCTTTTAAGAATCTATCCTTTGCCAAGGGCATTGATGATTCAGTGATGAGCTGTATCTGGCCATGCCATCAAGGGACTCACAGTCCAGTGGCCACCTTGACTAATGGTTCATTTTGTTTTTCACAAGTTTTTTTGAATCTCCCACCCTCCTCTAGGTAACTTGTAACTTGATCAATCAATGAAATTATAGTTTATACCCCAAAACACATCTGCTTGCCAAGATCCCCACAGTGGAGCCCAGAGACCTGTAGAAACTGTCAGCGCAGCTCACAGACTCACAAGGCTTCCTCTGCATCGAATTGCTTCTTCTCCAAATAAACAGGTCTGTAATATGCAACACCAGTGCTCACCGGGGAGGGGTGGATAGGCTAAGAAAACCACAGCATAAAGAAAGCAAACAAAAACACGTGCCCTTGAGAGCTTATCTTGGATCCAGGAAAACACATTAAGCAAGTCAAATACAGATGGGAAACTGGAGGACAGAAAGAAGAAATGGATGGATCAGGGGGACACAGCTAGAGGGCCACCTTGAAGTCAAAAAGACACATGTGGTGGGGGTGGGGGAGGAGGCACAGACCTGAGCTCCCTCGAGGGGCTGAACTTCCTCCAGAGAAGTGGGGAACAGTTGCAGGAAGTGGGAAGACGAGGACTCAGAGTAGCAGCTGAATTTCAGAGACGATGTTGGAAGGTAAACCACCAAATGCCTGCCCCCAACTCTTGTTTTTTTGCCTTACTTTATCTCTAGTCATCATATATGGCAAACAGGCAACTGGAAAACTACTTGTCTGTGGCTCTGCATTTAGATAGCTTAAAAAATCTGCAGGGCCTAAAATGACATAATACTTTAATAACAGTACTTTTTTATTTTTTTCAGTGGGCCATGTTGTAACCAGAAACAGTAGTTCTGAATATAGCTGGTTCCTAAGGGTGAGTCTGCATGTAATTTAAAGAACACCTCAGTCATTAATCAGAGGCTGCTCTGGGATCTGTGGGTCAAAGCTTTACAGGAAGCCTTACCTTTGGATGGCAGACTTCGTACTATGAGCTGGTACTAAAGGCCAGCCCAAGAGTGTCCCCATCAGTGTGCATACCAGAGCCCTACTGACTGTCTTTACTGAATCAGACCCTGGTTATGAGTTAAGCATCTTTGCCAAGGCCACATGCATGATGGTGTCATTTGGTAGAAAAAGTTTTGAAGGGTTTCTTCATATAGAATCCCAGATGCACCATTTAATTGCCACATGACCTTGTGTAAGTGATTTAACCTCTGGTGCCTCCATTTTCCACTCTGTAAAATGGGAATAGCAAATGCCAAGTAGGGTTGGGGGTAAGGACTAAGGAACGTGACAAGTGTGAAGGGCACTAACAGGCATCTGGCATGTAACAGGTGGTCAAGGGGAGGCGCCTCCTTGTAGAAAAGGAAACCAAGAAAGGAGGAGGCCAATGCTTCTGGGGCCCCTCTCTTCTGGAGGAGGACACGCTTAGCTCAGAGCTACTCGCACAATTGGTATGTACTGCCTGGCTGGCCCAGGGCGCGCTGCCAATCCTGGTGGGGGCACAGCCATCGTCTTAGTCAAGGCTTTTCCAGCTTGGCTCTGACAGGTACCCCACATCTGACTCCTGGTGATGCCACGCCCTGGGTTCTGGCTGCCCCAGAAATGCCAGCGTGCCTGCGGGTATGAAATGCCCTGGGGGTACCTTCAGGCTGAAGTTAACCCCAGACCTGGAGAGGGAGTCAGAAGAGACAGACAGAAGCCCTGGGTTCTGGCTGCCCCAGAAATGCCAGCGTGCCTGCGGGTATGAAATGCCCTGGGGGTGCCTTCAGGCTGAAGTTAACCCCAGCCCTGGAGAGGGAGTCAGAAGAGACAGACAGAAGACCCCTGGGGACAGGTGCAGATTCAGGGGAGGGAAAAGGAAACAGGTTAGAAATGTAAAACAGAGCACTTTTTTGAAGACTGGCAACAGAGAAACGCTGGCTATCCAGTTTGGAGGCGTCATCAAAAAAAAGTAAACCAGACATTTGACTTCAGGGGCATGCGGAATACATCCTTTCTCCAGAACAAAGGAAATTGGACTTTGAAGAACCTGTGAAGCCAGCAGAGCCCAGAGAATCAAAACTGCCTGAGGATCAAGGAGACCTCACGCAGGCTCTGAAAACCAGGGAGACGGCGGTCCTGTGCCTTCTCCTAATCACCAGCACAACCATCCACACCCAAAGGTAAATGGACGGTTACCAAGCATGTCCCCAACTGGCCTGTGTAGACGTGGAGCTAATAAGATGTGAATTCACAGAGGAAAACCATGAAAAGTGGACCTTTCAAGTAGTTTCTATCTGATATTATCTGCATGATTATTAAAATAAGCCACCCAAAACCACTTCAGCCATATTAGCACTGAGCTAATGGAGAAACACACATCATAAAAGAATAAACTGCCTGCATAATAAACCTTGCATCTTTCAGAATGAAACCATTAGAAATCGACCAGCTAATTTAGGAGCAGCTGTGGCCACAGTCCTGATGAATGCACACCCCAGGAAGCACGTTCTCCAGGCAGCTCTCAGTCATAGGGCTGCCCTGGTCAGTGCTTCCTGAATGGACACGTGGGCAGAGCAGGTTCTCAGGGAAAGCTTAGGGAAGGCATGTGATTCCGACCACTCCAGTGCAAGGCCGGTGCAATCAGTGAAGAGGCGAGGCCAGGCCAGGATGACGACTCATGTTCCCATTCCTCCCTGGGGCCAAACTCATGCAACGTCCAGTCATGCAAGAGACGTGCTATTCACCCCCTTTAAATGGGTACACTGATCCACACCCCCACCAGCTGCACACACAAACACACATCTGTACACATGCACACTCACAATACACATATACACTCACATGCACATACAACTCACGTGTACACACACATACACACATACTCATACACTCATATGCACATATAACTCATACACTCACACTCACGCACATACGATGCACATATAACTCATACACTCACACTCACACATATACAACACACATGTGCACACCCACACACTCACACATCCATACACTCATACATATAAACTCACATGTACATACAACTCATACATTCACATATGCACACCCCTCACACAAACATATGCACTCACCCATACACACATCCACACACACACATTCATATACATACAACTCACATTCACTCACACTGACATATACACACCCACGCACACACACTGCTGCTTACACTTCTGTACAGTCACATAGCCCTCACTCGTACCCTTAACATCCTGCATGAAACGCACCTCTATCCCTTCTTCATTCCTTTGCTGCACCCCTTCTGCACCCCATTTTCTAACCACTCTAATCTCTCCATCCCCCAGCCCCGATTGGCTGCCTCACCGCGCCCTGCACACCTAGCACCTGACACCATGTCCCTTTCACTTTTGACTTCCTCATGGACTCAGGTATGGATTCTTTCCCAGGTGAGCATCTTCGCAGGTCAAGTTCAACTCTCTGACCTTGTGCCTTGGCAGGGTGGAGACCCAGGATTCACCCCAGCTCCCCGCAAGTCAGAACTGGACTTGAGCTTTCCCAAGGGGCAGGGGGTTCTGGCCAAGCTGTGCCCCTCACCATTCTGGGGCTCTTACCTCGTTCACAAAGACCCAGTGGCTGTCCTTGGAAGCCAGGTTGGTCTCCACGGCCTGTAGAAAGAAAAAGAACGAACATGAACGGAAGCAAGTCAGAAGCTGGCAGAAACACATGATGATCGCCAAGATGGGGTTTTATAAACATTGTTCTTGGAGAATTTTTTCCTCACAAAACATGCCATCCCTGTGGGCCCTCTCTGGCTGCCTTAGCTGCAAGAGGCATCATCTGAACACAGACATCTGATTTCCTGCTGTACTTCCACACTCTCATGCACACCCTGAGCAAGATTAGAAGCTCCGGTTCCTGCAGACTCCCAGGGCCACCGGCAGGGCACAACCTCCCTTCTCCAAGAAGGCTTGCAAACACCTTTCGGCAGGGGCACTTAGGAGATGAGGCTCATTATTGCCCAAGGCTACAGAATCAGGAAACTGGAACAAGGGATTTATGGCAGCTGGTCCAGCCTTGCTGAGTGACTGAGTGACACCAGGAAGACAGCAGCTCACGGCTGGGGCTCCGGCTGCCTTCAGTTCTGCAGGGTCTACAGAACTGAGTGCTGTGTGTGTGCGTGTGTGTGTGTGTGTGTGTGCGTGTGTGTGTGCATGTGTGTGCATGT
>NW_007727792.1:195728-202146 GCF_000696425.1 Galeopterus variegatus
CTCCCAGGGCCACCGGCAGGGCACAACCTCCCTTCTCCAAGAAGGCTTGCAAACACCTTTCGGCAGGGGCACTTAGGAGATGAGGCTCATTATTGCCCAAGGCTACAGAATCAGGAAACTGGAACAAGGGATTTATGGCAGCTGGTCCAGCCTTGCTGAGTGACTGAGTGACACCAGGAAGACAGCAGCTCACGGCTGGGGCTCCGGCTGCCTTCAGTTCTGCAGGGTCTACAGAACTGAGTGCTGTGTGTGTGCGTGTGTGTGTGTGTGTGTGTGCGTGTGTGTGTGCATGTGTGTGCATGTTTTGGTGGCTGGCCACTGTGGCGATCCAAACCCTTGACTTGGCTGTTATAACACCGCACTTTAACCAACTGAACTATCTGGCCAGCCCTTGGCTCCACAGAACTGAGTTCTTTCTAGCTCCTGAGCAGCAAGGCCACCCCATCATTCTCTCTTACGGCATTGTGTTTTGTTTCTTTATAGCACTTGCCATCTTTGTGTTTGAATAGCTATAGTTTATTCGTTTCTTATCATCTATGTCCTCTGCCAGGTTAGGGGCTCCATGAGGTCAGGGGCCACATCTCTCAGGTCACAGCATGTCTCAGAACCTTACACTATAACCAGCTTATAGCAAGGGTTCGATAAACATTGTCAAATATATGAATGAAGTGGGAGCCCAAGTCAGGTAAGACCCAGTTACTTATTTTGTTTCTTGCATGTGTTTATGAATGCTTTCCCCCTCCTTCAATGGAAAAATCAACAGATTGGAAGAATCGGAAGGGACTGATGGTTTTCGAGCATGTCCTGTGAGAATTCTCACAGTGAGCATATGCTGAGTGCTTGCTGAGCCCCAGGCTGCCCGGCCACCTATGAACCTGGAAGAGAGCTGTCAGAGTGCAATCCTCCTTTATTTTATTAACTTTTTTGATTTTTGTATTGTAACTTTTCTTACTCTTATTTGAAAAAATAAAGAAAAATGCTCGAAATCGTCCCATAATCCCTCCCCATTTTTAAAAAAGGTGCTAAAGTAGTGAAAATCCCCCATTTATTTCTCCAAATTCATCCCCAGAGGTTGTTTAAGGTGTCCCCTTCCAGAAGTTGTTGCAGTCATATCTACAAGTACATAGCTACAAATGCATGTCAGACAGTTTTTGTTATGATTCTCATTTCTGACCAATCAATATATCAAAAATATCTTTCCCCATCAGTACGTACGGATCTGACTCATTCCTAGCAAACGAGGTGTAGAGGTGTTAGAAGAGTGCATCAGCAACTGAGCCACCCTGTGGCTGAGCAGGGACCCGGGGCCAAACAGCGTTGACATGTCATGGGGCTCCGCTAGATCCTCAGTGCATTAGAACAGACGTGCTTGCTGGTGAACACAGGAAGCACGTGGAAACAGAGCCCATTGGAGTGCCCAGGTGAGCTTTAGCACCTGAGTCCTTGACAGACAGTACCCCACAGGACACCAAGGAGGGCACAGGGGCCTTTCCTGGGCCATGTTGGGGCTGAAGGACACGGACTGTCCTCTCCAGCCTATGAATGAGGGTGTCAGCCCTGGGAAGATAAAGGGGCCACGAGTCTGGACCGGAAGCAGACCGCCTCCACCCCACTCTCATTTAACCACTCTGATCTCCTTTGTTCATCTGTGAAATGTTGGTCACCCTTGATCCCTGTCAGCCAACGTATGTAAAATATTTCTAAGCCCTCAATCTCAGGAAGAGGCAAACACGGAGAATGAGAAAGGCGTCCATACATGCCCAAGGCTTTCGCAGGAAGCAGTGATGGAAGTCAGCTATTTCTGCCCTCTGGGGGTGCCAGCTCCACTCCCCTCCTAACTCACGTTCCAGCTTCGATCCTGGGATTCTGCTTTTCGGCACAAGCCCTCCCATCCTCTTCAGGAGCCTCGTCCCACTCACCTCTCGTCCCCAGGATAAATGACTTCTGTCTAAGGATATCCTGGCCACTCCCTCCCCTACCCCAGGAAGGTTTCAGGTCCTGTCTCCTGTACCCAAAAGAAAGGAGACTTCAAGAGATGCCAAGCTGTACACCTGAGTTCCCCATGGGACGTGTCCTGAAGACACTTTCTGTCCCCTTCTATAAACTCAGTAAACCAGGCCCTCTCAAGAGAAGCTGCAAGGATTCTCAAGCCGGGGACGAGGAGGAACAGCACCTCCGGACGGAGCCTGGGTGCTCAGCCCCGAGCCTCTGACCTCTCAACATGCAGACTTTCCCGGATGTCTTCAGAAGCCCAAGGCCTGGTGAGGAGGTGAGGGGGCAGCGAAGGCCAGGCGGTCTGAGAACATTCTTAGCACATTGCTGGCCCTGCCTCGATCCCCAACAGTTCAGCATTTCCTTACCTCCCGTGTGGAGAACACTGGCAACACTCTTATCAAACCTGCACATGACACAGAGCAGGGAGGATGTCATACGACTCAGAAGGCTACTGCACGGAGCTAAATCTAGAGAGGCAGGTGGCTTAACAAGGCTCAGCTCAAAGCCCCACACTTGATTTCCAGGAGCAGAAGGGCAAATGGGCAACTGAGACTCAAAAGCAATACCCTTGAGTAAAGACCACAAACCCACGAGAAGGCAGGGGGTGGAGGATCTTTTGCGCCCTTGGGCCTTTACGTACCTGGGTCTCCCCACTTAATGAAGAGCACTGCACACGAGCTCAGAAATGGAGTAGGACGGTGTAAAGTGATGGCCAGTTAAAGTGACCAGGGATGCTTAGAGGCTGGGACAGTATAGGTACCTTTAAACACAAGGAACTGTCATGTGCAGAAGAGACTGGAATTGCTCTCTGCAGCCTCTGAGAGTCAATTTAGAACCAATGACTCCAGTAATTAGGTAGGCGGGTATCAACTCAATACAAAAGAGAACTTTCTGACTTTTCAGGTAGTTTAAGATGGAATGGGCTGCCCCAGGAGTAGCAAGGTGCCATCACGGGAGGTTCCTGAGTGTCACGGTGTGCACAGTGGCATGTGAAATATCTAAGTATCAGTACGGGGGTTGGCCATGGGTGAGGGGTAAGACTCCATCAGGCACAGACATTGCACAGCAATGATTCTCAAGTCTGGCTGCGTATAAGAACTTCCTAGGGGACCTTTAAAAATACAGGCTCCCAAGCCCCACTGCTTGGGATCCTAATTCACTGAGAACAGTAATGTTCTTGAGATCCTGTGTTGTTTCAGAGCTCTGACTCTGATTCTTGGCTTCAAGATCTGGGAGCTCTGCTCCAGAATGTGTACCTCTATGAATCTGAAGGTGTAGGTACACCTGTGCAGGGGAGAGGACCTCTGCTGGTGCCTGCAGGAGCCAGCACTGCAGAAGACCTGACAGTTGCTGGCAGGTGGGAGCCCTGGCTACTCGAAGGAGCCTTCCCACCCAGTCTCAGACTCATACACAGAAGATATTGGCAGAGAGAATTGATCAGAAAATCCCACAGAAAAACTGGCCAACTTTCTTGTCCTATTTTTCCTCACCAATTAAGCATCAGCTAATTTGTTAAGCCTCTTTTCCCCACATGGAAATGAACAGTGCTTGGCTGCAGCCTTTTCCAGAGGGTGCAACTCACACAGAGGCTGGGATAGACGGCAAGGAGGAGAAGCCACCACAGATTTAGGAAGAACAACGCCTGCCTCCCTCTGCAATTACTGGAGAGCTGCCAGTTCCATGGGAAGAGTCCTAAGTGTTCACAGAGTGGTGGGCAGTGTCCCTCCCAGCACCACTAATTCCCCTTCTAAGTGCTGTCCTTTCCCTCTTCCTCCCCAGCTCTGTCTGAAGCAGGTGGAGGCAAGTCCTCCCTGTCGTCTGCAGAGCAGACATGGTACGGAGCAGGCAGGTGGGCAGAGTGTGTTCAAATCCCAGCCATGCCACTTTTTAGCTTAGTGCCCCTGGGTGAGCGGCTTCACCTCTCCGAGCAGCAGCCCACAGGGCGTGTGAACAGCACCAGTGCTGCAGATGCGGTGCCCACGCCCCTCGAAAATGTTAGCACTTTTTATTACACTGACTCCCCGTGTGTGTTCACTCCTGAAAGCCAACACTCACGAGTCAGGCTGCCAGAACCCTGCTTGGCACTCGTGGTGCCTAGGAATCTACGCCCCTAACCAAGGACTGAGGATGCCATGAATACAAATTCCAGCTGCCTCGTCCCCCATGTGGACTTCTCCCAGTGTGATCTCAGCTGTTTCCAGAATTCTTCTGCAGGACGGGGCCAAAATGACCTCTCCTGACTTCCTCCATTTCCCTGCTCCAAGTCCCCACAACCCTGCTGTCTTTCTTTTTTTAGTTTCTCTGCACTCTTAGTAATAAATCACACAAATCCTCATCTCAAAGTCTGCTTCTGAGAACCCACCCTGAGACCAACACCTCCCACCTGAAGCTATTGTGAGAATGAAATGAAATTCTGTGTGAAGCTTCCTGTCCAGGAAGGGGCTGACTGTAGATGACCTTAGTGAGAAGGCCCTGCCCGTTCCTGCCACTCGAGCTGCTGCCTCATCTTCATCCGATGGTCTCTTTTGAATGTGTACAAGTACTTAAATCCCTCCTCCCTTCCTTCATTCATTCAACAGACAGGGCCCACCACACCCCAACAGCTGTCCTAACTCTCCTGAATACAGGAGTGAGCCCAGAGCCCTGTTTCTGCCACCATGGAGTCACCAGTGGCAAAAGGATTGACAATAAATACCGCCTTGCAAAGTGGTAAGCACCACCTCCTCCAACAGCCCGGAGACCCTTCAAGGCAGCACAAGACAGTTTCTCCCCTCATGTTGGCCACGATGTGGGTCTACAGCTGCATAACACCGTAGGCATCTGCAGAGAAATGCTGACCNTGTCCTAACTCTCCTGAATACAGGAGTGAGCCCAGAGCCCTGTTTCTGCCACCATGGAGTCGCCAGTGGCAAAAGGATTGACAATCAATACCGCCTTGCAAAGTGGTAAGCACCACCTCCTCCAACAGCCCGGAGACCCTTCAAGGCAGCACAAGACAGTTTCTCCCCTCATGATGGCCACGATGTGGGTCTACAGCTGCATAACACCGTAGGCATCTGCAGAGAAATGCTGACCCAACCAGACAAATAGGCGGGTACTCAATACAGCTCCTGTATCCCCAGGATGCGGGGAGGAGGGGAGCTGGCCCCCTGCCCAGGAGGGGCTCCTGGTTACTTGCCTCCAGCAAGTAGGTGAAGGCAGGTTCCCTACAGTTGGGCTTCTCTCCTGGAGCTGGGCACCATGGCTGTGGAACAGCCCTCAAAATAAAGCAGCGGCAGGTGGTGGAGGCCTGAGCAGCTGCAGGAGCCCCACATAGACCTGTAGGGGCCAGGAACTGAGTCTCAATGAATCCAGTGGGACCAGTGAGGTGGCCAATGCTTCGGCACAGCACAGGCAGCCCTGCTAAGGTGTTGTGAGTCCCGCAGGCCTTACCAAACCGTTACAGCCCGACTGCCTGCCCCTGTGGCCTATCATACGTCAACAAACACAAAACTGAAGAAGATCTGAGGAGGTGGAACTTCCAAAGGCTCAAGCTGAGCCTTCCTCCCTCACCTGGGGAAGCCAAAGGTGGAAGGGAACGTGTCCCCTTGTCTGAACATCCGGTGCCTTTCCCTGCGGCCAGTGGTGATACAGGAGGTGCTCAGTTTCCCTGGGCTCAGGTTGCAGGACATGCCTCTGGGCTTCCAACCACTCCCTGAGGTCTCGGGCCCCCTCCTCTGGGCTCTCCCCTGGAGAAAAGTTACTGTTGCCAGTTAGGCCTGTTTTCAGCACAAACACAGGGAAAAATAAGACCACAGGAAGCTGGTTTATGCAAATCCAGTGGCTGGGCATGCTCAGTAGAAAGCACAGAGTATTCTTTAATATGCCTGGTGCAGGTGATAGGGTCTGACCAATGAACATGCTCCAGGAAGAGACCAACTGAGCATGTGCAAGACTAGATGTTACATAACGGGGAACCACCCCCTTAATTGAATATTCATTAGATAGAGAAACTATAAAAGCCAAATCCCAGCAGAAGGCAGGGTTGCTGCTAGCTTTTCTGGAGGCAGCCAGCACTTCGCTAGCTGACGTGTGTATACTTTGCTTTGTATCTAACTTACTTTCAGCAAGCGGCTGCTCACTCTCTTGAGCCGCCTGTACTTTGTACTGAGCTTTAAGTGTGTGTTTCTTGCTTTTGTGTTAGACTTGATGTCTGCACTGAACTTACTTTTGTGTTAGACTTGGTGTGGGCCTGCTCAGTGTCTGGAGCTGTGCCGCACTCTCTCTGTGAAACCTGTATTTCTTATCTGTTACATTAAACTTGTTCTCACTTTCTACTGTGACTCTGCCCTTGAATTCTTTCCCATGGTGGAGTCAAGAACCTGGTAAGGGGACTGGGATGGTTGAAGCCGACTATCAGGCCCCCCAGACTCTACCTCCAACA
>NW_007727792.1:202647-214063 GCF_000696425.1 Galeopterus variegatus
CCCTCACTTTCTACTGTGACTCTGCCCTTGAATTCTTTCCCATGGTGGAGTCAAGAAACTGGTAAGGGGACTGGGATGGTTGAAGCCGACTATCAGGCCCCCCAGACTCTACCTCCAACATCAGTGTCATCAACAGCTAGGGTGTAAGTGACACAGGACACCAGTATGCCATCCTACAGGCCCACTTGGGGTCAGGGGACATTTGGATCTCACTCTGGACACCCTGATCCCACAGTTTCCATAAGGAAATAGATGTGGGCCAGCCACCAGCTCCTGGCCTCAAACAGACCTGATCAGGAAGCGGCCCCTGAGCACTGGCGGGAACAGCAGGAGCGGGGCAGCTGGCCTGGGCTGGGCTGGGGTGGCTGACAGCTGCCCTTCACCACATGGTGGTGAGGATCAACTCTGATATCCAGGAGCCTAGGAGGAAGCAGAGAAGACAGGGTGCTGAGTGCGGTGCAGGACGCATCTCCAGCCTGGGCCCCTTCCTCTGGGTTCTCGGCCTTTCACGCAGGACCAAGTGTGAGCCATTCTCAAGGGCAACGAGAGACTGCCATTATTAAATACCTTCTGGATACAACATCCCCTCTCTTTCATAACCACACACCTCATTCACTCGCAACCACCTCAGGAGGCAGGCAGTGTTTTTGTCCCCACCTCACAGATGGGAAAGCGAGACCTAGGTCTATACTCATCTCTGACAGAAGATCTCTTAGCTAGTACTTGGCAGAGACTGAATTTGAACTTGGGTCCAACTGTCTCCAAAGCCTGTATTCTGATCCCTTAGTCACACTGCTCTCCAAAGAGCCCAAACAACTGTCTGAGAAAGCGTATGAGGCTTTGGGCCTGGGCCTGGGCCTGGCCTCATGACAATGGAAACAAAATGATCTTTTTCTACTATCTGAGAAAACATCATTACCAGCAGCAGCGTCTTCCTTCTGCAGGTTACCTTGTTCTCATAAGCCTGAGACCATTATTCCACGTGCATTTCTTAAGCGTGAGTCTCTTTCACTTTATCTTGGCCTAAAGGAATAGTAAATGGAGTGGAAAAAACCTCCACATGGAAGCCTTCCAGCAACATTGCTGAGGATTTATTTTACAAAGTGCAAATGCCACCAATTACTTATGTATGTGTTAATTGTTGGCCACTTATCTAAGCACCCCCCCACACACACTGGGAGCCCGAGATAATGAAAGCTTGTCAGCAATTAGCATCTTTTTAAAACCCCAACTCTAACATTTGAGAACATTCCCCCCCATGGAGCCCAGGGCCTGGCATTTTCCCAAGAACAGATATTGAGCGAACTTTAAAGACCCACTGCTGCCTTTGCAACAACATGCTACTGAGGAACAATTCTCTCTGTGCAATGTCACCCCTCCCAAGCATGAGGGAGCGCAACGCCCCCCATTTGAAAAGAAGGGGTGTAGCTGGCTCCAAGAGGAAAGATGATTTAAAGAGCACATTTACAAGAAAATCAGCAGAGCAGCCACCATGAGGCCGAGCTTCAGAAGCTACATCCAGAACCACAAGGAAACCCATAAACAACGGCTATTACTGAACTGCCTCAGGCTGCTCTGGGCTTCCCAGACACCTGCCTTCTTGGGAAATGGGCCCAAGATTCTTGCCCAGCTATTTCTCCTATTTACCCCAGACTTGTTTCTAGAACCTCTTTAGGCCTTGCTTTTACCAGAAAACTGCCCTAAAATTCTCCCCAAGTCTTCCACAGCTCCTGCTTCTGGCTGCATCCTTACTCCTAGATTCTACTGGGGAATCTTGGGCCCACGCAGGTCTTCTTTCCAGTATCCTCTCCGAAGCCCTTTCCAGGAGCCAGCCCTCCTGTCATCTGTCCCACCTCACCCATCTCTCAACTAGAGCTTACTTGAAGCTCAGGGCTCCCACCTTTGGCCTGGGTGGGAACAGGAAAGAAAGGTACCACCTAGGCACAGGGAAAGGTAGTTTAGTACAGCCGGGGGCAGGGGTGGGGATGAGGGCAAGAGGCTGGTCGCCGAAGCATGATGGAGAAAAGACAGTCACTCCTAGCCCTAGCAAGGCCATCGGGGAAGGTGTCGCACAATCTACCCTGTGTAGCTTTACACAACTCCGACGGATGCTAAGAGAGCCCTTCTGCTGAGGAAGAGCTGACCTGCTGCCTGAGTGTTCGGGGAAGCTGTTGGCTGGGAAAGCTTGGAGGCAAGGGCTGGCTACAGGCAACACCTCTTGTCTTGCTATGACAAAGGCTACTGCGAGGCTAAGGCCTGGAATCCTCACAGCGCCAATTGTCTAGCTCTTAATCCTGTTCACGACGCCAACTGTAAAGCTAGGTGACCACGCTAGTTGTCACGGCTCTTTTACCTGCTGGTAATCCTGCACCGACTGGGCCGATGGTTGAGCTAGGGCTGGGTCTGGAGCTCCCAGACTCCTTAAGCCCATTCACAGACTGGGTCACAAATGCTTCACATGCCAGGCTGGGTCACCAGACCCCTTCACGCACGTCTATAAACTAGGCAACCGGCCACACGGTCCTTGGAAGCTGCAGGTCTGGAAAAACATGGCCACACAGGGTGGGCACCCGAGGTAGTAAACGCCAGCCAAAGCGGCGCTGCGCAGGTGCACTCACTCCACCCACACACACACAATGTTTACCGAACAACCTTAAACCTGCTCTGAGGCAATGGGAGCCTGACCAAATTGTTCCATTTCCCCAGCACCTCTGCACCCTAGACCTGAGCTGAGCCCTCTACACATGACCCTTCCCTGAGTCCTCATACAGCCCGCTGAAGGAGGCTTCTGAGCAGGAGGCTTCTGAGCTGCAGCCTACAGATGGGGAAATCAAGGCTCAGGAAGATTTAGTGATTTGCCCAAAGTCTCCCAGCAGGCCAGTGTAACTGAGGCAGCCTAACCGGGCCTTTCAGATGCAAAGCCTATGCCCTTTCTACTATATCCCGCTGACTTGGGGGCTGAGAGAAGACGGAGCTCACTCTCGGTGCTTTTCATACACGTTTAGTGCAAAAGCAATGCAGGTGATGGTTGAGGCCTGGACTAAGGGGGCTGAGGGGCCTCAAGGACTTCTGCACAGTCTGGCTCTGGCTTCCGGAATTTCCTGCCACCCACTTGCAGAACTGTTGGGTCAGGTGGACCTCTGGCTGCCAAAGAATTTCTGCATATAGGGAGCAGCCTCCAATCCCTCACTAGGAAGTGATTTCCTGGAGGGCCAATGCCTAGTCTAGTTACCATGACGCCCCTGCTAGGACACAGCGCCTGGCAGACAGTGAACTTCAAAAGATGTCTATGGAATGAATGAATGGGTGATTCACACTCCTGCTTATTTCCCTGGTGCTGAGTAGGAGGAAAGCCAGAGACACAAATAGCAGTCCCAGCATAGTAAAAAGAGATATTAACGCAGGGCAGTCTTTGCTTTGCATGGTACTGTATTGACCGAAACCCACGCAGATGGGATGGCTGTCCTCGCTATGCACGGTTTCTATACGCACTTGATTTTCAGCTAACGCTGCGCAGCGCAGTATAAGTACTGCCTGTACTTGAAAATAACACTCTTCTTCTACACATCCAAGAAAACCTGAGAATGAAACAAAGTGAACTCGAAAGTGGATAAACATAACATCACAATCAAATTCTAGAGCTACTCCACCAGGATACAATTGTTTCCTGGTTTGTGCTGAGTGCTGATCCTCCTGCTTAACACAGTAAGCTCTGGACTAGTTTGGTCAATCAATGGCATTTAAAAAGATATTACTGCAACACTGGAGAGTGTTCAGCTCAGTGTTAGATTTTTTTGACATGAGGTTGGATCTCAGAAAGAGTATTATGTTGCTCCTAAAAAAAAAAAGAAAGAGGAAGTCAGGGAGAAAGGGAGGAAGGAAGGAATATTGGCTAAATACATGTAAAAATCTGAGATCTGAGATCTGAACAGTTTCTACTCAACCACTAGACTTCCCTGGCCCCGGTCCTCACTGTTGACCACGTCCGAGATAAACAGCCAGTCTGAGCCGCCTTCCCCATTTGTGCAGAGGGTGGAAGTGCTGGCTCACAGCCTCTGGGGGCTGAAGATTCATTACAGATCATTTGTGCATCCTTCAGATGAAATAGAGACAGGTTCCAGGGCTGTGCAGGAAGTGCAATTTACTGTAATAAAAAGTGAGAATATGCTACATGTGGACAATTTATGAGGAAACGTTAATATCAGCAGAAAAATGAGATGGAGTCTGCTCACAGGCACGATCTGTTTAATAAGATCAACTTGGAGAAGCGAAGCCAGGCAGTGCCAATGAGTATTGGCTGATGGATACTTGGATTCTAATCAATGGTCCATAATTTCCCTGCTGCCTGGAGGGCACAGAAGCCACATCAGGTCCTCCATCCTCTCACTCTCACAGATTCCCAGGTTGAGGGGAGCCAGAGAGCCTGGCTTTTCTATCTGGTCTTTTCTCACAGAGCAACAAGCATTCAGGCCCTTGGCTACGTGGACACTGTCACACAATCCCTTTTGAGGACCGAGATGTACAGGAGAACAAATCGCTTCTGAGATTATTTATACCCTGCTCCAATTTGGCGAGAGCAGCTGCCAGCCTCTGTGTTGTGGGCTGTGGACAGCTCACAGCTCGGTCCCCTGAGGGCAAGGGACAGGCCCTTGAATGGAAGGTGGCTGTGCCCAGCCATTTCTCATATACTCTGTTGTTCAGCTCCAGCTCAAGCAATTTTCAGATATGAGCAAAGCAAAGTCCAAAACTCAGAAATGTTTTCTTCTCCCTCTCATGGACATTTCCACATTCACACTGGAGCTTGAGAAGCTGCTGCCAGCATCCAAAAACTGGCTCCGGGGAACCCCACATCAAATGCTGCTGAAGGAGACTGTGGAGACCATTTCGGGCAGGAGAGTCATCTCCCTCTGTCTCTCCGCCACCGCCACCACTGCTGAGTCACATCACGCCCAGAGGCCTGGCCTCCTGTGAGGCCGTCAGCCCCAGAGACCCAGGCCCACGGCTGAGACATCCCCTGGGAGAATAACTACACTGCCTCAGCTGCTCAATTACAGCATCCCCATTCAAGGTTAATACAGCGACCCCTTCAAATCGTGCTTGGTTGGCAAACTGCTTCTGCACACAGATCTAATTCCTTTCCTCAACCCAAATTGTTTTTAAAAGATGGAAGCATTTGAATTCTTTTTAAGGCAATAAAGTTGAAAGTAGCAATTCTTTACGGAGCTGATAAGAGCTGCTGGGTGTAATTTGTATTCTTTTTTATGAGCCTGACTTTTTAGAGAATGAAATAGAAAGAAAAATATCTTCTTTTCAGTTCTGGAGACAACAGTTTCTTCTTCCTTGGGGTGATCGGGAGAAGCTCCCCTGCCCAGGAATTGTCAGGAACAAGTTCCTGATTTGTGACAGAGGAAAGCCAGGGAGATGCCCTGTGCAGGGTGCTGGGGCAGAGGGGAGGGGGCGGTAAGGGAGTCGCTGGGACAGGGGGCACAGCTAGGGCAAAAACAGCTGCTCATCTTGATGACCTTGGCACTCAACTTGAGATTCTGGACCCCCTGAAACTGAGAGGCCACAGTGGGGCTCTGAGGGCTTGAGAAATAAGGAACAAAGGATATTGTGAATTCAGCAAAAAGGGAATAGGGAGAGAAGGAATCTATTTTCTTTAGAGTTCACAATATAAATTGCTTTACAACCTTTCAGACAGCCTCTCTCTAAGTACAAAATCCCCATGCAGTTGGGTCCCAGACCTGGGAATGGTCAGGAGCTTAGTTTTTGCCCAAAGCCCTTTGAGCCCCACAGTAAAGCCACACAGCTCTGCATTTGGCCCCAAGAGGGGGTAGAAAGAGAATCAGAAACCAAATATGAATGTGCTCAGTCCTCAGGAGTGTCACCCACCTGCCCCATTCCCCACCCCCATTGCCAGCACAAAGTGTCTGGAAAGGCCCTACCCACAGAATGGCATTGCTGGAGAGAAAACTCTGTGAATACAGGTTTCTAAGGAGACAGCACAGCATGTGGAAGCCTGGAGGTAAGAAAGGGCATTAAGTGCATAGGGATGGTGGCTGAGTCACATCTTCATGTCATGTGAATAAGGATTTGGTTCTAACACTATTATATGAGGCAAAAATCAATTATGAGCAAAACTAGCCATGAAGACTTCTTAACTCCATAGATAAAATATGGTACAGAAAATATCATTTGCATAAAGAGGCCTGTATCTATTCCCCTAAGCTTTATCGATCAATGTTTTTCTACAGCCCTCAATTACAGCTTCCCTGCGTGTATTGACTAAATCATTACCCTAGCCCTGTTCTCTCAGACCACTGCTCTATCCAAATGGTCAAAGCACTTGGGAACCTCCTCCTGCCCTGCAAGTTAGGACAGGAAGTGTGTGGCCAGCTCTGCAATCCAGACAGGGCAGTGGAGAAGCCCTGGAGACCACACATGCATTCTTTTCAGTGGGTTTTCACTCCCTCACTGTGTCCAGCCTCACCATGCCCATTGCCTATTGAGGCACATGTGGCACCGTCTGGTCTGAGAGCCGATCAGCTGTGAGTTAGTGTGCATGTGACACAGCTCCACTGTTGGTCATGCTGCGACTAAAACCCCAGGTGGGAGGATCTGCAGCACCAGGCGTGACTTGTGGCCTGAAACACTGCCAGGCCCGCATCAGCACCGGACCCTGGTCTCTGCCCTGTAAATCGGGAGTTCCCAGATTGTCTTCCATGGAATGGAAGCTTCTTGAGAGATTCTAAAAGTCTATTGTAAAAAAAGAGAAATCTGTGGTCAGAAAGTTTGAGGTAGACCACATTTGTGCACCCCCCTCCTNCTTGAATGGAAGGTGGCTGTGCCCAGCCATTTCTCATATACTCTGTTGTTCAGCTCCAGCTCAAGCAATTTTCAGATATGAGCAAAGCAAAGTCCAAAACTCAGAAATGTTTTCTTCTCCCTCTCATGGACATTTCCACATTCACACTGGAGCTTGAGAAGCTGCTGCCAGCATCCAAAAACTGGCTCCGGGGAACCCCACATCAAATGCTGCTGAAGGAGACTGTGGAGACCATTTCGGGCAGGAGAGTCATCTCCCTCTGTCTCTCCGCCACCGCCACCACTGCTGAGTCACATCACGCCCAGAGGCCTGGCCTCCTGTGAGGCCGTCAGCCCCAGAGACCCAGGCCCACGGCTGAGACATCCCCTGGGAGAATAACTACACTGCCTCAGCTGCTCAATTACAGCATCCCCATTCAAGGTTAATACAGCGACCCCTTCAAATCGTGCTTGGTTGGCAAACTGCTTCTGCACACAGATCTAATTCCTTTCCTCAACCCAAATTGTTTTTAAAAGATGGAAGCATTTGAATTCTTTTTAAGGCAATAAAGTTGAAAGTAGCAATTCTTTACGGAGCTGATAAGAGCTGCTGGGTGTAATTTGTATTCTTTTTTATGAGCCTGACTTTTTAGAGAATGAAATAGAAAGAAAAATATCTTCTTTTCAGTTCTGGAGACAACAGTTTCTTCTTCCTTGGGGTGATCGGGAGAAGCTCCCCTGCCCAGGAATTGTCAGGAACAAGTTCCTGATTTGTGACAGAGGAAAGCCAGGGAGATGCCCTGTGCAGGGTGCTGGGGCAGAGGGGAGGGGGCGGTAAGGGAGTCGCTGGGACAGGGGGCACAGCTAGGGCAAAAACAGCTGCTCATCTTGATGACCTTGGCACTCAACTTGAGATTCTGGACCCCCTGAAACTGAGAGGCCACAGTGGGGCTCTGAGGGCTTGAGAAATAAGGAACAAAGGATATTGTGAATTCAGCAAAAAGGGAATAGGGAGAGAAGGAATCTATTTTCTTTAGAGTTCACAATATAAATTGCTTTACAACCTTTCAGACAGCCTCTCTCTAAGTACAAAATCCCCATGCAGTTGGGTCCCAGACCTGGGAATGGTCAGGAGCTTAGTTTTTGCCCAAAGCCCTTTGAGCCCCACAGTAAAGCCACACAGCTCTGCATTTGGCCCCAAGAGGGGGTAGAAAGAGAATCAGAAACCAAATATGAATGTGCTCAGTCCTCAGGAGTGTCACCCACCTGCCCCATTCCCCACCCCCATTGCCAGCACAAAGTGTCTGGAAAGGCCCTACCCACAGAATGGCATTGCTGGAGAGAAAACTCTGTGAATACAGGTTTCTAAGGAGACAGCACAGCATGTGGAAGCCTGGAGGTAAGAAAGGGCATTAAGTGCATAGGGATGGTGGCTGAGTCACATCTTCATGTCATGTGAATAAGGATTTGGTTCTAACACTATTATATGAGGCAAAAATCAATTATGAGCAAAACTAGCCATGAAGACTTCTTAACTCCATAGATAAAATATGGTACAGAAAATATCATTTGCATAAAGAGGCCTGTATCTATTCCCCTAAGCTTTATCGATCAATGTTTTTCTACGGCCCTCAATTACAGCTTCCCTGCGTGTATTGACTAAATCATTACCCTAGCCCTGTTCTCTCAGACCACTGCTCTATCCAAATGGTCAAAGCACTTGGGAACCTCCTCCTGCCCTGCAAGTTAGGACAGGAAGTGTGTGGCCAGCTCTGCAATCCAGACAGGGCAGTGGAGAAGCCCTGGAGACCACACATGCATTCTTTTCAGTGGGTTTTCACTCCCTCACTGTGTCCAGCCTCACCATGCCCATTGCCTATTGAGGCACATGTGGCACCGTCTGGTCTGAGAGCCGATCGGCTGTGAGTTAGTGTGCATGTGACACAGCTCCACTGTTGGTCATGCTGCGACTAAAACCCCAGGTGGGAGGATCTGCAGCACCAGGCGTGACTTGTGGCCTGAAACACTGCCAGGCCCCCATCAGCACCAGACCCTGGCCTCTGCCCTGTAAATCGGGAGTTCCCAGATTGTCTTCCATGGAATGGAAGCTTCTTGAGAGATTCTAAAAGTCTATTGTAAAAAAAAGAGAAATCTGTGGTCAGAAAGTTTGAGGTAGACCACATTTGTGCACCCCCCTCCTGCATCAGCACCGGACCCTGGTCTCTGCCCTGTAAATCGGGAGTTCCCAGATTGTCTTCCATGGAATGGAAGCTTCTTGAGAGATTCTAAAAGTCTATTGTAAAAAAAGAGAAATCTGTGGTCAGAAAGTTTGAGGTAGACCACATTTGTGCACCCCCCTCCTTGGGAATCACAAAGCACACTAACAGAAAAGTCCTCAAATCACAGAAACTTGTCCAACTTGGCTAAACCCAGTGTTTTATCAAACTTATCAAGGAATACATGGATAGTTCACAGGACACTAGTGTTAGAACAGAAACAGGCCTGGGTAGCCCAGGAGAGGATGTTGGGAAGAGAGGCATGTGGTCAAATCTGGATTCAGGACAGGCCAGGCTGACCATGTGCAGATGGATTTCATAAGCAGGAGAGGGAGGTTTAGGAAACAGTCAGAAAGCAGTTACAATGGTCCAGAAAAGTGGCAGTGCGGGCCAGAGCAGGGCAATGGTCACTAGGCTGGAGAGGAGGGATGGCGTTGAAATGTTCAGAAGGAAAACCTTGACGGGATGCAGCCATCATCTGGAAACTGAGTGAGGTGTGAAGGAAGAAAAGGAACTTGACACCACTTCTAGATGCAACCGCATAAAGACAGACAAGACTGGCTTGGGCTTGGTGAGGGAGATGATGGATTCAGATGTAACTCCCTGGTGCAGCAGGAGAGGTGTAATCATGGGAGTGGACAGGGAGGAGGTGAGAGCTTAACTCAGGCAAAAGGTGGAGTCCACAGGTCAAGGCAGGCCACACAGTAACGAGTCAGTCTGGAGAGTCCCCGTCCTCCCGCATAAGAACTGGCAATGGCTGGTTTGGTCTACAGACACATGCCAGCTGCTGCATCTGTGGGACCAGTGACTGGGAGGGCTGGGAGCTGGGTGGGGAACGGCAGGAGGACCATGGATGCCGCACAGTTTCTGACTCTTGCCAAGCTGCCACATTGCTGGAGACAGCACAGCTCACACCAGCTGCCTCCCTCTTAACCCACAAGGATGTGTTTTTTAAATTATAGGTTATACACGCACATACGCCTACGTGCCCTGCACTGGTTCAGGGAATTTCCAGGCCTGACTGGCAGACTTCACACTTATCCGCATCAATGTCGCGTTGTTGGAATCGGTCCACTGCTCCAACCAGACCATTCAGACCACCGCGGAACCTCTTCCTGCCTTGCACTGGCAGTCTCTTCACCTTGGGTTTGTGAGCAGAGGTGACTGATGAGGCTATTGGGGTACTTGATCAGCAGGGGAAATGTATGTGAAGGAGACCTGGGACCTCCTCCTTGCTTTTCCTCTTTCACTCTGACTTCGCTGGGTTTCATTTTCTTCATCTGAAAAGTCTGGGAGACAGACAAGATGGCTGCGTGGGTCTCAACAGATGCTAAGACTCTGTGGGCAGGTTCCCAGTGGTTTGGAGAACCTACTGGTTTGAAAGGGAGGAGAAGAGTGTCTCGTGAAGGTATGTATGTAAGAGGCAGCAGTAGGATTGCACATCGTAGAGATGCCCATTGTATGCATCTTGGCAGAGGTAGGGGCTGCTGCAGAGGGAAGAGAAGACCCCTCTCTCCAGCCCTAGGAGGCCAGCACAGGACCTGGGCTTAGCACAGCGGATTCCTCCGAACCTTGAGAGAGCCACCAAAGATCTAAATGAAAATGACTCACAGTGAGCAAGGCGAATTTGTGGGTCCACTGGTGGTGTCTTATCCAGACTGCACCCGGGGGCACCTCGACCGTATCTACCCCCATCCAGACTTCCATGGTTTGCTGGTAAGTTGTCCAATGTCATTTGGCTAAATTCCTTTTATTTCTTATTAATTCTGTCTTAAAACTTTTTAGAAATAATAGGGAAAATAATATTTGTTTTTAAAATCTGAGTATCGGACACTGGTAAGACCAATATGCTAAATAAGAGCATAATCGAAAGTTTTAAAAGGGAGAATAAAGTGAGTAATTTCAAAGTACAATTATAGACAATAGTTTCTAAACTGTCATTCTATCCTAAATCATATTTTTTTAAAAGGCAGTATTAAAAGCCTTCTATTGACAAATGGCAGTCCCTGTCCCTACTGCCAGCCCCAGTCCTGCTCCCCAGAAGCAAACATTTGTAACTCTTTTAACTATTTCTTTGGGATTTACTTCCATATTTCTTAGTCATACTTAATCATATTCGTACTGCTATGGTCAGTTTTAGACATTATCTATTGTCTTCCTGATATGGAAATGAGAATTTATATTTGATATTTTCAATCTAGTTGAAAATCACAATTTCTAAATTAAATCAAAAATGTTAACTCCAGGGCCGGCCCGGTGGCGCACTGGATAGTGCGCCGCTTGGGAAGCACGGGGGGGCCCCCGCCCGGGGGGGCGGGCCCTCCCCTACACCCGGC
>NW_007727792.1:214931-218591 GCF_000696425.1 Galeopterus variegatus
CAGCAACGCCGAGGGTTGCGATCCCGTTGCCGGTCCCCGGTCCGGTACGGGGGCAACACTGAGGGTTGCGATCCGTTGCCAGACACGGAAAAAGTCAAAAAGACCAAAAAAAAAAAAAAAATGTTAACTCTATTATGATTATGACAGTATTCCCTATTAAGCCAAGTAGTGTGCGACGACAGTTGTATTTCCTTGCTTATACGACTTTTGCTTTTCTAACGTTAACAATTGCCTTAATTTATATTTATGTATGCAAGTTCTATGATATAGTTTCCCAAATGCTCAACCTTATAAATAGGCTTTTGGTCTCCTTCCGCCCTGGAGAGGAGACAGCCTGTCTCACCTCTCTCTCCCTTGACCGTAAGGGCCCATTGGTCTCTAGTGGGACAACCAGGGGCTGTCCTGCGACTTTCCTTTCTGCTCTCCTGGTTGGGTTCTCTGTACATGTTATTGCTTACTTTTATATATTTTTTGCTTGTTTTTTACTTTATTTCTCTGAAATTCATCCTATAGAAGCTGCCTAAGAAAAGGTTCACGGGGTGTACATTTTTGAGTCTTTGCATGTATGAATTTTTTTATTTTGCTATCATATTGACTGATAGTTGCACTTAGCACAGAGTAGGCTAATTACTGGTAAGCGTCCTAATGCCATTCTGATTCCTAATCCTTTTATGTGACCTGCCTTTCTTCCTCCTCCTCCTGCTCCTGCTTTCTCCCTCTGCCCCTCCACCAACCTGGCACCTTCATGCGGGTGTTTCTTTCCATTTACTTTGACTAAGAGCTAAATGGTTGCTACGACTTTTAGTCTGGAGATGCATGTCCTATAGCTCTAAGACATCATCTTATTTATTCATTCGATATTTGCTTTTTCTCCATTGTTTCTGTTCTCTCTCTAGATATCCTATTAGAAGAATATTGAACTTCCTGAATTGATCGATGCATTTTTGCCAATTTCTCCCTCCCATTATATACCTTTCTGCCTTTTTGTTTTACTTTCTTCAACTTGATTTTCTAAGACTTCAATTGGACTTTTTAAAATTTCTGTTACCACTTTTTTTATCTTCAGTTGCCACTTTGTGCTCTCAGTTCTCTTTCATAGTGTTCTGGCTCATGTCTTAAGGGTGCTTTTTTTAAAAGACTATCCATAATAGGATTTTTGAAGTTTTCTCCTTTTCCTGCATTGTTCAGCTCACCCCAGATCTCTTTTATGTCTTTGTTTTGTACTCTCTCTTTCATATAAGAGGCATTTCTCAGATGCATAATGATCTTTAATTGTCCTTCCATATCTAAAGCGAGGCATCAAAAAGCTCACCCGAAGGGTATGGATGTGGGTCGGTGGGTCAGTGGGCTCCCGGGCCTTTGACTTGGAACCCCTCCCGCCCACTTGGAGGTCTTTTCCAGAGTTGTTCAGTTTCTCCAGAAAAGATTCCTCCCATATCCTGCCTGAAGGGCGGACCGCAGCTGCTGGCATTCTGGGAGCAGATCAGGAGAAGAAGCTAAAAGTCTCACTCCCCAACACACAAATCTCTGCTTCATTTCCCCTGGTTTCTGCCACCTGCCTCAACCCCACTTTATAGGGTTTCTGGGAGCTGAGGCTGTCAGAGGCTTGCAGGTAGAACCACCTGCTTCCCAAGGGCATCTTCACTATCCAGCACTCAATGTCCTTACACCTGCTAAGCCAGTTGCCCTCCCTCCATCCACTTTCTCTTTTCTAAAAGCTGGCCCCAAGCTCTCCGCTATTGTCTCCTCTCAGGTACTCTTTGATCTTGTGGGTTTATAACATTTTAACCTTTTCCTGTCATTTTAGAATAATCTGGGGGACAGAGGGAATAAACATGGTCAAGCAATCAGAATTAGCTAATGAATCAGAAGTCAATAAATTCCCTTCTTGCTTAAGCTAACTAGGGCAGGTTTCTGTTGCTGGCAAGCAGGAATGCTGACTGATACAAGGTGGCTGGTGGGGACACAGCAGGGATGAGCATGACCTATGCCAGGCTGGTGGAAGAGGACAAGTTGTCAGCAGAACTAGAAATAAAATGAACATTGATTTTTCTGCACCAAGCCTGGAAAACTAGCTGAGAACCCAAACTTCAAAACTTCTTGTACAGAACTTCTTTGCATCAGCTTCGGGAAGGTAAAACTTCTGACCAGACTTTGGAATGAGAGAGGAACTGCTCCCTTCTCTGCTCTAATCTCCACCCCTGGAGGCTGTTTGGGGCAGTGTGTTCTTTGGAATCAAGCAGCAGAACAGGCACGACTTCATAGAGAATTCTTGATCAAGCCCACAAGTCCATTTTGGGCTCAGGCTCTATTTATCATTCCTAGAGGGGAAGGCTGCCGGGTTCTTCTCCTACAACTTCATTCCACAGGCCATTTAGATGAACATGCATCAGGCAACCTGAGGTAAGGAGAGGGGAGGATCCATCAGTGACCACAGGACTGACATTTTATCAATGGGATGTGCTCGAGGGCTGGGGATTTATAATAGCCTGTTCAAAGAAATAGTTCAAACATCCTGGCTCGCTTTGATCAGCCTGTCCCTCTAGAAGTAGGAATGATTTAAAAATCTACAGAACAGAGGATCTGGGCTCCTTCAACATAAACACAGGCTGAGGGTTTCCTAGGTATCCTGTCCTCAGTGACGGTGAGTCTAGGGACAACTAGGGAAGCCACCAATGCTGTGTCTTTTCTCAGTTGCACCAGGCTCTGTAGGGGACAGTGGGGGAGGGGCGACAGTGCCCATGGTCTGTGGATGGGTGAGCTGTCTGGAGGGGCCTCTGACAGGGAAGTGAAAGCGGTGGAGGAATAGGAAAGGCTTCAAGCAGCTGCTGGGCTGGAAAGGTGACGAGGTCTTGATAGACTTAAAGAAAGAAGGAGGGGGTTAAAATCCTGCAAAGTCAAGAAAGAGCAAAACCTCTCCCTGCCCTCAAAGATAGCAATAAGTACACAGAAAAATTACTTTGAGGCCAGAGTGCCCACAAAATGCCCCAAAATAGAACTGGAAGAACCCCTAGTGGCAAAGACAGCTGCTCACCAAAGTGACACGTCACCAGGCCGGCTGTGGGTTAGAGATAGAGTCTGGGGTATCCTCTAAGAGTCTGGATTCAGATTTATTGCCCCTGGCACAAAATCCACAAGTGGTTCTACTCAACAGACCGCTTTTTACACATCACTTTTTGCACAAGTTTGATGAAAATCTTTTTTCTTTCTTTCCTAATCCCTTTCTTGTAAAACACCTCTTTTAGAAGAGAAGATGCAGTTAGCATAGGAAGGGCAGCGAGAAGCCGCAGGCAGATGGGAAGGCGGTCAGGCATCTGAGGTCACTGGCCAGGCCTGGGCCCGAGTGCCAGGTAGGCACCATCCCCCAACTCTGGCTTCAGGAGGACAAGAAGGGAGGGGGCTGTGCAGGGAGCTCCTGTAACTCCAGGAGCAGAGGAGCACCAGGCTCTGCCCACACAGAAGTGCTGGGTGCCTTGGTTGGGATAAAGCTGCCTTGAAACTTTAAGGCCTCCAGAGCTTTCCTGGCTGTTTTCACAAAGTTGGATTCTATAGTGAGCTCATGTTATCAGAAAGAAAGGCCAAGTGTAGACTTCAGAGAATCGGGTTTCACAAAGTCAGGAGCAAAAGTATCTAAAGTTGCGTGTGTGTGTTGAGCATGAG
>NW_007727792.1:219582-221569 GCF_000696425.1 Galeopterus variegatus
AAGATAGCTAATGTTACGTTACCCATGCAAGGCCACATGGAAACAAAAGGCTGAGCCAGGGAAAGGATCCCAAGTCTGCTGGTGGCCAAAGACCCTCAACTGCATCCCAGGGGAAACTGAAGCAGGGCGAAAGGCCACCTGAAGAAGGCTAGAAAGCCTCAGAGATGGAGTTCTGACCTGGGGATCACAAAGATCCTTCCACAAACCCACCCCAGTGCAGCTAGACAAAGAGCCCTTAGAAGTGTGCATTCATTTGCCCAACCTCCAGACACGGAGGGCCTGGATGGCCAGTGTGCACAGCCGGTGTGCACACAAGTGTCAGCCCAGTCCCCTGCATGCCTGAGAGCCAGGAGCAGCAAAGAACACATCCCAGCCCATCTGCCCACTCAGCTGGCAAAAGTGCTGCTGGCACAGCAAAGACACCTATCATAATAGCCAGTTACATAGCAACTTCTGTGTGCCAGGCACCAGACTAGGTATGTTCTGCACATAAATTCCCTTAATCCCTTCAGCAATCCCTGAG
Source organism: Galeopterus variegatus (assembly GCF_000696425.1). NCBI lineage: Eukaryota > Metazoa > Chordata > Mammalia > Dermoptera > Cynocephalidae > Galeopterus > Galeopterus variegatus. Next base: position 220,106 of record NW_007727792.1, read on the forward strand.
ATAGGTGCTATTGCTAGCCCCATATCACAGATGAGTAAACAGAGACACAGCATGAATATTTCACTTGTCCAAGGTTGCAGAGATAGATAGTGGTAGAGACCCACATTTGAACCCAGCAATCTGGTGCCAATGCCCAGACTCTAACCTCTCCGCATACTACCTTATCTTATATCAAGAACTACTCTAGTTTGGGGCTGTCTAATAAATATCCATGAAGACCTACTATGCGCTGAAGCCAGTGTGTGAGCTAGGAATACAAACCTAACAGATCATACCTACCTTTTAGGGTCTGTCGTCTTCAACTCAGGCACATAAACAGGTAGAATGAGGCTGGGACTCTGCAGCAGGGGCATCACAGGGCTTTATGGGAGCACACAGTAGGGCACTTAACTCAACCAGGGAGTCAGGGAAGGTTTCTTGGGACAGACTATGCTGGAGCTACACCATAAAAACTAAGTGTAAGCTAGCCAGAAAAACAGCCAAAGAAATACCAAATTTTAATTCTTCTGAAGCTTTTAAGCTCTACCTTGCCCCAGGTCAAATCCCTAGGAAGCTTCAAGTCTGGATGATATCACTTCGGCTTTTCACAATGAAACTCACAATGAGCTAGAACACCGCATTGTTTACGCCTGTGGCTTTCAGCCAGGGCTGATATAAGAAGCAGCCCTATGAATCACATTTGTATTGCTTGTAAAACTGCAAGCTAAGACACCATCCATTACATTGTAACATGTCCCTTATCTAGAAACTCAGGTGATAAATGCCTCCCAAAACACAACACTAAAAATAGGTAAATAAATAAGATACAAATAGTCGCCTCTCTCGCAGCAGACTAGAACTCTTCCCTGCAGTAAGCACTGAGGACGACACATTCTGTCCAGTTCTACTTGTTGTCTTGCCTACCAGGAAGCTCAGAGCTGAGGTCAACGTTAAGAGCTTCCCTCAGCCTGTGTTTTCTGACATAAGCATCCCTTTGCCCTTGGTAATTTAGCTCTTAACATTGTAACTTGTTTTGATGGATTTCTTGTTTTATATCTTTTTGGAACTGAATTTCCAGTTATAGATAATATTGTGACATAGTGTGGCATATAGAAAACAATGGAGCGGGCTTGCTTAACACTCAAAGCCCGACCTGCTCCCTACAACTTCCCATTTTTTATTCTCGTCAAACCCTGAATATCCATTTAGAACCAGAAGAGATGAGTCCAAATTTGCAGTCAACTATGAAAAGTCCATGGGCCAAAACCTCCCCTACCTGCCACCTGTGGGATGTATGTCAAGGGGTCTCCTCTCAGAACAGAAGAAAGAGTTGACCATCACCCTTCTCCAGAAGTGACTCTGCTGACTCCAGGACTTCAGATGACTCTGAAGACATGTTTCTCAGAACTCTGAGCATCAGGACCAGCAGCCAATAGGTGAAAGCAGTGTGGGAACACCTTTCAGAATGTGTGTGTGTGTGTCCCC
>NW_007727792.1:222344-223852 GCF_000696425.1 Galeopterus variegatus
AGCAGCCAATAGGTGAAAGCAGTGTGGGAACACCTTTCAGAATGTGTGTGTGTGTGTCCCCAAATCCACCTGAATGCTTGTGCTCCACCTTAGCATGACCAATGCTTTTTTGATCCTCACCCGCAAAATAAGGTTGCTATGAGGCATTGCCAAGATGGTACATATGAAGCACCTGGCACACAGCAGGCACTTAACAAAGATGATCTCCTCGTTTGTCTTTTCCATGCTCAACTGCAGTGTCCCCAAGGTGAGGACTATTTCTTACTGTCCATGGTCATCCCAGTGCCTAATGCACTGGGAGTATCGGAGGTACTCGATAGATAGTGGTGCTTGGAACTCACACTCAATAAATATTGCTTGAATATATCAATGAAAACAAATGACAAATCTGAACAAACGACATGGGATATAGATGAGTCACAAATTTACTCCCCCTTATACTCAGATGTATAAAAATAACATGAGCTCTTTTTTTTCTGGAACTTTCTTCTCAAGCCTCCACCACCCACCCTTGGGCACCTGGGAGAAAACTGTGGTGTCATTACATTGTGTCTCAGTCACTCTGGGTTTAGTGGTCTCTTCTGGTGGATACTCAGTCTTGTAGATATGCCCCCTCCCCATCACCCCTGCTCCTGCTCCCAACAGCATCCAAGTGAACGGTGGGTTTCCATGACCTAGTGGTTGTGTGAGGGGCCTCGGAGCTGGGCACTGCCCTCAGGTCCAGCTGGTGTGGTCTGGTCATTCCCCACTTGTGCTGGTCTCACAGGCAGGTTGGCAGCTGGTTTCCTGCCTGGCTGAACTGGCTCCCATGACACTCAACCCCTCGTGGATTTCCACTGTATTCTCCCTCTGACCACACCTTGCATAGTTCTCCCCAAGGTCACTGTAAGAAGGACATTTCATCCTTTTTCACAGTGGGTTCTGAAGCCAGCTTTCTGCTGCCTTCTCTAGGGGACGTTCATGTCCCTTACCTGTTGTACCTCTTCCCGGCCTGGGACTGTACGGACAGATGGACGGACAGACCACAGGCATCAGTGTAAGCTCCTCGTGTCTTACATGAGCATATCCGTCCCTCAGGAGGCTGTTCCCCCCCTCTCTGCCTCCCACCTTCTAGGATTCGCTGGGCACATAGTAGGCACCACAGAAGTCTGTTAAAGCGAAGTGAGTTGCACTGAATTCCATACAATTGAAACTACTTGAATTAGATACAGATCACTTCTTATTTCCAAGCTCATGTTAAGGACAACTGGAAAAACTGGACATTTGAAAACTAGCCTATAGAACTTATTAAAGAGAAGAATTTGACTTGAGCCTGAGAGAAAAGGCTGGCTTTCAATATTTTTATTGAGTTATTTATGTGTTCAGTTGAAAAATATTCTGTTGAAAGACAGTAAGTCTTAAAACTACATATAAAATCTCTTCTAGCACTAAGTTTTGTTTTTTTGTTTTTTTGTTTTTTGTCTTTTGTCTTTTTCCGTGTCCGGCAATGGATCGCAACCCTCAGTGTT
>NW_007727792.1:224678-227224 GCF_000696425.1 Galeopterus variegatus
GAGCGCCGCCGCGCTTCCCAAGCGGCGCACTTATCCAGTGCACCACCGGGCCGGCCCCTAGCACTAAGTTTAAAGATCAGTTTAATAAGATAATTTTAATTCACATGACTTTTTCAAAACAATGGAGTTCAATTTCATAAATTAAAACATTGCCTTGATTTCCTAGAAGTGGCCACTGCCCAGCTGTGCTGATGTGACCCTGCCCTGACCTGCAGCGCAGCTTCTGGAGATGCCGTCTGGTCCGCTTCACTCCAGTCCTCCCTTAGGCTCTTCCCTTTCCTGGGCACCCTCAGTTCTCAGCCCTTCATACCTGATTCACCTGAGCAGCTTTAAGAAGTCCCTGTGCCCAGGCGCCATCCCCAGCAATTCTGGCTTGGTCAGTCCAGGCAGGGGTGTGAGGAGGCATCAGCAGTTCTAGAGAAGAGCAAGGAAGCCGGAGTAGAGGCTGCCTGTGAGCAGCAAGGCGTGGAAACTGCCCAATCCAGCGTGGAAAAGACGTGCGCACGGTTGGGGGTCATCCACTGCAGAGGCCACAAAGAGCACCCTCTGACTGGCCCTTGTGGACATCAGGAGGCCAGAACTGGCATTCAAAAGACTGACCTGTGTTCACAAGAGGAAGACCATGTCCCTTTGCGTCCCACGAAGCAGCTGTGGGAGGGCACCATGCTGCCCCGCCCCCACCCGCCAGGCTCATCTCAGTCTCACATTTTGCACCGGGTCAGCCCTGTGCTTGACCTGGCTGTGTGACTGTGGCCCTTTGCTCTTGAGGGTCTCCCCTACTAAACTGTGAGGTTTTTGATAATAGGAGTGGGGTCTGATTAATTTCTGTAACCCCGAGGCCTAGGCCAGTGGTTCTCTGCCAGGGACAACTTTGCACCCTCCCCTTCCCAGGGAACATCTGGCAATATCTGGGGATATTTTTGGTTGTCACAACTTGAGGGGAGGGAGGCTGAGGGTATTTAATGGGTTCAGGTCAGGGACAAACACCCTGCAATGCACTGGACACAAATTATCCAGCCCAAAATGTCAACAGTGCTCAGGATGAGAAACCCTGGGCTAGTCTAATGCTTGACACAAAATATCAGAAGGATATTCACATCAAGAGCTTTTTTCTTCCCATACTTACTCATCATCGAGATAAAGCCAATGTGATCTATCAACATCTACACTCCTCACGCCAGATTCACTAGCTATCTGGTCCCAATTTGACAAGCTGTTGAACTTAATACAGTCTACAAAACCATCAACCAACAGGGTTCCTTCAGGAGGTCTGAATGTCTGCATTCCAGTGATCCCAAAGATCTCGCCAGATGGAATCCGGATGGGAGAGCCTGGCTGCCTAGGGCCAGTTCACCAGGAAAATCCTCCTGAATCAGGGAGGAAAATATCTGGACACATTCATCTGTAAGTAAAAACCAATACTGAGGAAAAGGTTCAGCCACACCCATGCCGTCTGATAGGTCACCAGCACCTAAATCTCAGATGCAGCTAAAGTCCACCCTTTCCTCTTGCCCTGACCTTCAATATGGCATTCTCTGATTTTTCATTTTATATATCCCAAAATTAGAATAACAGCAACGAGAGAAATCATTATTTTTATTTGAACACTTACTATATACTAGGCAATGTGCTTAGAGTTTTATATGGCTTAGCTCCTTTAATTCTCACAGCAACCCTATGGGGTAGTTTCTGTTATGATGATATACTATTATACAGATGACAAAGTCTATTATAACATAAATTCTATTGTACAAATGAGAAAAATGAGGCTTGCAGACATCATAATATGTCATGATACAACACAGCCAGGATTTGACCTCAGGGATAGTGAGAAAACACGCTGAAAATTACACAGCTTCTCCAATTCTAATCAGCAGTATTCTGAGGGCCAAACAACGAACAACCCAGTCCTCCCAGGACATCACTTGTAACAGCCAATTGCGAACAGACCAGAAACCCATTTTGCCAGCCTCTAGCTAGATAATCGCAGGTAGTCACTTAACCCCGGACTCAAACACTTTAAAAAAAAATAAAACTTGCAAATGCTAGCAATAAAAATCTCATATTCAATCCAAAGAAGTCACACGCAAATGCATTAAGTAAAATTCCTTTTTAAAGTTAANAAAAAAAAATAAAACTTGCAAATGCTAGCAATAAAAATCTCATATTCAATCCAAAGAAGTCACACGCAAATGCATTAAGTAAAATTCCTTTTTAAAGTTAATTTCCTCAAAAAAACTAATCAAGTAAATTTGAGCATAGTTGTTCAAACCTGCAAAAGGCTGATTATTTTTAAAATACACTCACAGTTGTAGCCCCCTGGAAAACTGGACCTTGCCAAATGGCTGTCCCCTGAGGCCAGTCCTCTACAGACAGGTCATTGCTCAGTCCCAGTTCCATCTGGTGCCTGGTCTGTAGGACCACCTCTCTGCCTGCTCACCTGAACTGCCTCAGGGGGCCCGTGATCCCTCTCACTGAGTTAACCACTCAGTCAAGGTCAAGTCTATGCCTTCCCACCTCTCTCTATCCAAGTAACCTTGTCGGGC
>NW_007727792.1:228489-256313 GCF_000696425.1 Galeopterus variegatus
CTTCAGCTCTTCTAGGAAGCTGGACTTGGAGAAGTGTGCAGACACCGAGAGCTCCTGGCCGCATGCTGTCTGCAGTCCTCCCCCCAGCTATAGGGTCAATAACGAGCACAGATTCTGCGACACACACACACACACACACACACACACACACACACACACGTGACTTCTTAAGAAGAAAGGAGAGAAGCATTTGTATCTATTGATGTCCAGGTGACTTACAGCTCTGGATACATATCTCTGGAATGATTTATATGAATTTTACAGACCCTAGACTTCTCCCAGCTTCCACGATAACTCATTAGATCGATTGCTTTAAATTGAAAGGGTGACTGGGAGAACTTTGACTGCCTGAACTGTCTAAATTTTGTCCTCTGTGGAGGTTCTATTCTACTTCCGGGTGACCTGGCTGAAAGTGTTGTGGACCCACAGTAGCAACATGGCATCACTGGGGCGGGAAGCCCAAAGGGACAGAGCCAGAGCCGGGCTGGAGAAGGATGTCAGCCAGAGCCCCAGACAGAGGAGATGAAGGCAGAGCCTGGCAATGTTGAAGGGGGAGCTTCGCCAGTAGCCGCCGAGCCACAGGAGCTTCCTCTGAAGGGTTGTTATAAACCAAGACTGACCAGCCAGTGGTACGAACCCTGGCAGAGCCTGAGAATCGCCCTGCTTGGGGAAGGCAAGACCAGGGGGTGAGGCCAGTGGAGAAGAATTGCATTTATTAAGGACCCACGTGTCAGGTACTTTACATCAACCCAAGACATTTACTCATTTATTCTTCCAACCTTGGGAGGGTTGGTCTTAATAATCACAAAGATATGGGTTCAAATCCCAGCGGCACAATCTGCTACGTGGGTGTCTTTGGGTAAGTCACTTAGCCTTGCTGACGCTCATCTTCTCATCTGTATTTAGAAATTATAGTTTATACCTCACAGAGCATGTGCCTTTAAAGTGTGTTTTCAAAGAATATTTAATAGCATGGGAAAATGTTCATTAACAGCATTAAAAGAAAAAATTAGATGATGATGACTAATAAAAACAACATTATTCTGATTTTGTAAAAAGAGTATATATGCTCTGAATATATGTATATCTATATGCTTTTAATACATATGCATATAGATGAAATAAAATAAGTAAAAATATTAACAATGATTATTTCTCCATGGTGGGAATTCAGATGATTTAATTTTTAAATGTACTTTTTATATTTTCCAAATTGCCTACAATGAACATGACATACTTTGAAATATTTTCCTAGATTTGCATTTTAATTGCAAAAGTGATCCATGTTCAGCACACGAAATTAAACTTTGTTACCACTGAGAACAGCTTGTTATGAATCCTTCCAGATGTTTTTCCTTGCCTATCTGAATACATATGTAGAGGGCATGAATTTCACAGCCCACATATTCAGGTGGTGTGCAAAAAAGGGCATCTTTAGTTTTCTGTAACTGAGTTCTGTTTCTATCCCAAGCCCCCATTCCACCCAGTGGCAGAAACTTAATTTTAAGCAATGGAAAATAAGCTCAGGCAAATAAGAGTTTTCCCAGTCAAATAAGGGCTTTCCGTGTGGATTTACACCTTCCCCCACTTCTACTCCATGTAATTGCATCTTCATCCCAGGGAGCCTATCTGCATGGAGGTGTGCAATGGGGCATATGAAGGGCCCTGGAGCTCACTTATGATCTGTCCATGCTCGTTTGAGCCAAGATGTACTTTTCCCCTGCCTTGGTCTTCAGGATCTATCCCGACTAACAGACTCTAAGATATCCAAGTTTCCCAATATCAACCATGTTAATCCTTGTCCAACACTCTGGGGCACCCCTGGGCCCTCAGTTTCTCACCCATGCTTCCCTCGGAGGGCTTCCACAAGCTCTGTCTGCCTAGACCTGCCCCCTATCACCACCCCAATTTCTACTCTTCTGATGCTGCAGCCAGCTGCTCAGGGGATGTTGGTGAGGGTCGCCACCTCCACAGAGTTTGGGGGAGGGGGTCTCTGACTTTCACATCTCCAGCTATCTGGGCCCTGTGGTCCCGACCTTCCTTCCCCTCCCTGGGAAGACCTCAAAGATACAGAGCTTTTCTCAGATGCCCACCCTCCCGTAAGCAAGAACACCCTCCGGCAGATTCTTCTCCCTCCTACAGCGGGTGGATCTTTATCTCTGTGATCTGATACGGTGAGCCTTGGTGTCAGAGGTTTAGGACATAAAGCTGATGACAGAACCCTCTGACTCAGTTTTGGAGGCTATACCTTCCCCTCAAACCAGCATCTCTATCATAGATTATAAAAGTCTATTTTGAAATTTCAAAGCTGAAAATTAGCTTTTGTTCTGTGGTCTCATTAGCTGCCTGAAGATTGGTTGGGGGAAAGAGGGGACGGTGGGGAGTCAGGCACAGAAAGAACAGAAAAAGACACCTGTTAATATTTTAAAATATTAAATACTATATATGTGTTCTGATTGTGTGAAATACAAATACATAGGTAGTGCAATAACACTATGGCAGCAGAGTCCGGCAACGGATCGCAACCCTCAGTGTCACTCCTGTACCAGACCGGGACTGGCAACGGGATCGCAACCCTCGGTGTTGCTCCCACACCTCGCTCAGCCAGTGAGCGGGAACCGGTCTGTATGTGGGATCTAAACCCTCGGCGGGAGCTCCACCAGGCCGGCCCCTCTCTCTTTTCAATATGAATAATATGTCCTCAAGTTATTGGCTAACACATTCTTTGTAACAGCTGAACATTACCTTTTATTTGGTTATCTAATCATTTGTTTCAAAAATAGAGTTGTTTCCAGTTTTTCTCTATTTAATGCCACAATGAACATTCTTCTGCATATTTCTTGCTCACTTGATCAGCTATTTCTGGACAATAAATTCTTAGAAGTAAAATTGTTATGTCAAAGGATATTGTCAAATGACCCCCCACCAACAAATTGTGGGGACTTTATAGATAACAAAAACAACATTTTAGTTCTGTGGAAATGCTTAATTTAATAAGTAAATTTAATAAAAAATGCTGGAATAAATCAAAGATATCCAAGATAAATGCTGTAGAAAAAAACTTTATGCCAGACAGATTAAAATTCTAAGTGGAAATAATAAAATGGTTATACTAGAAGGGGAAAAAAATACCAGAAAACATGAAGTGAAGTATTACTTCACTTTGGAATAAGAAAATAATTTTAAGCCAGATTATTTTTAATACAGTAGAAGATACCACAAAGCCAAAAGATAAATGAAAGATTAGAGAAAATATTTGCAATGCATATGACAGGCACCTGGTTAATATCAGTAAATGAAGAGCTCCTTTAGAGTTGATAAGGAAAACAAACACAGGTAGGAACTGAAAGGCTAACGTGGTAGACTGCAAACAATGGCTGCACAATCTCCCCTCCAGTCACGAGTAAAGTCCATTTTCCACCTGAGACTGGATTGGCCTCATGACTTGCTTTGGCCAAAGGGAAATTAACAATCATGGCATGAGCAGAGACATCAAAAGTACTGGGCCTTGTGGCTTGTCCTGTCTTGCTGCTCTGAGGAACCCTGCCACTCTCCTCCCTGGCCCTGACCAACAGCCAGCCAACTGCTACCCCCCCCCCGCAGAGCTGCCTCCTGGGCCAGCCCCAAACCAGAAACCTGAGAGGGAGCTGAGACCACATCAGTAGCAGAACAGCCCAGGGGGACCCAGCCCAAATTGGTGACTCACAGAATCGGGAGCTAAATAAATGTTGCTTTAAGCCACCAAGTTTGGGGATACTTTGTTATGCAGCAAAAGCTAACTAAAACAGCTAATAAACAAATAAAAATATGCCCAAGCTCACAAGCAGCAAATTTAAGCAGATCAACATGTTTTACCCATTAAATTTACAAAAACGAAGAATGATAACCTCATTCAGGCAAGGATGGCAGGAAATAAATATTTCCATTCATTGCTGACAAAAGTGAAAATTGCTGCAAACTTATTTGAGGAGTAACATGACAATACCTGTTAAAACTGAAAATACATATAGCCTTTTACCCCAGAACCTCACTTTGAAGAATTTATCTTACAGAAATAAAAATGTATGAGAATATTTATTGGAGCATTCCCTGTATTAGGAAGAAAAATCATCAAAGAAAGGAGATAAGAAAGGGAGAGAGAGAGGAAGGACAGGAACCCTGGGGCAGACATTTATATTTCTCAGTAGGCAAATGTTTAATAAAATGTGGTACATGCATATGATGGATCACTACATAAATGTTAAAGGAAGGAGTTAGAGATATATCTACTCATTTGGAAGGATGAATATGATTTACTGTTAAATTTTTTAAAGCAAGTTCCAATGTAATGGATATAGTATGATTCTATTTTTCTAAAATAAAAAATATGTAATATGTGTATGGGTTTTAGCAGAACAATACCGATGTGTTTTCATTTCAACAATTTCTTTTATCCAGTGTCCTTCCTAAAGACATAGAAATAATGGATACCACAGCAAATTATAGAAACAGAGGTTGGGCCGAGCCCGTGGCGCACTCGGGAGAGTGTGGCGCTGGGAGCACAGCAGTGCTCCCACCGCGGGTTCGGATCCTATATAGGGATGGCTGGTGCGCTCACTGGCTGAGCGCGGTGCAGCCGGTCTCAAAAAAAAGGACAAAAAAAAAGAAACAGAGGTTAATTCATGGCTTCTGAGTTTCAAGTGCTGAGGTCCTCATCCAAACAACCTAACCAAACACCCTCACCATGTACACCTATCAAGAAAATTCCTGAAGCATGTGTCCCATTATCCATGTTCTTATGTACTTAAAAATAATATACACGAATTACAATAGATTATAAAAACATTTACAAAAATATGAATATTAAAGGAGACCACAAAAAAGAAATAAACTTTTCAAAATTATACACAATTTATTAATAGTACAAAATCTTTCTGCTGGTGTTAAAAATATATATCCTCCATCATAAACAATGATAAAATTACAATGTAATTGAAAATGCTTTATTTAAAAAAAATCTTGGTTTAACCTTTTGTAATACAGTAATTCTAAGGCCTGGTTCCAGTTTCCATTTGTTTCAATACTTGGTGTTAATGGTCATTGTAGCTGAAAAAGGGAACTCTCAGAGTTTCGTATGTCCAAACTGAAAAAGCTCTTGGGTGGCATTGCTTCTCAATCCTAGCCACCAAAGAAATTGTCAAAATTTCAATACATTTCCATCTTCCCAGCTGTTACTCAGTTCTTGCAAAGGCCTCCCAACACAATGAAATTTCATGACTTTAGGAAGATATTTCAAAGTGCACTGAAATGCTTCACTCTGGAAAATTCTTATGAATACATTATGAAATTTTGTTCCCCAGGTTTTGGGGAGGTTGAAATTTTCATTGTTTTAATGAGTAGTTCAAAACACACTGAAACTCTTCATTGTGGAAGATTTTTGTGCATAGGTAAGAAAATTCTGTTTCCCGGGGGTTATTTTTAATATACAGATGTAAGGGTTTTTAAAAATTATTTATTCAATTATGTTCTAATAATTAATAAATTAAAAAATAAAAATTATTTATGAATGATACTGTTTTCAACAACAAAAAATAATAATAGAAATATTTCCAAGCATTCATTTTCAAAATGCTTTCTCAGAGAAAGCCTTTCTTTCAAAAACAATTACTTTATCATGCATTGTTAAAATATTGAAGGGACAGATAAAATATGTTTTTAAAAAAATATCCTCCAGGTAGCATTCAACTGATACTGGCTCATCATCACAAAAAATATCAGCACACTTGAAATGTCTGTCTTTTTATAAAAGAAAAATATCTTAGCATAATGTTTGAATTTTTTAAGCACTTTGCCATGAGATCATTGGGGAACCTCTGAGTAGCACAAAAGATTTCAAATTTTTCTGTCCATTTTTTTACAAGGTACTCTAAGAAATCTACTGTGGAAAGGTCTTGTTTTTAATCAAAGTAATCAGCTAATGGTACCCATTGCAGATTAAATGTGATGTGTTCAACACCCTGGAAGATAAACAGCCAGGTGAGGTCACCACTCCAAACCCTGCTCAGTGTCCATTCTATTCCATTTGAGTGCCAACTCATACTAAATATTAGGAAAACTTCGTTCCTTTGCTTTTTGATTTAAAAAATAGAAATAAAAGTTTTAATACTTTCCTTTCATACCCCAGGGAAGCAATCATGCAACCCACTTTGGAAATCTCTGCTCTAAACAACCCTTTTGGGGAAATACTTTCTATTCCAGGAGGATATGAAAGATTTCAGGCAAGACACAGCATGAGAGAGGTGAGTCCGAGACTCCAATGGGGTCTCAGAAAAGGGTACTGTCCCCTCTCCCTGGGCCTTGGCCCCGGCCCAATGCCAGCCCTGGGGAGGGTGTACTAAGAGAGCCCCCCAGGCAGTCTTGGGCAGCTCTGAGGAAAGAGAGTGGTCTTTCAATGCATTGGGCACCAATGATGCCAAGATGTGTAGTGTTCCTGGGCATCCAGGGAGATAGATGTGAGGCACCGCACAGAACTCCACCACACTCCCCAGTGTGGCCCTGGAGCTTCCTGGTGACCTGACAGTCATGGACAAAAACAATCATAGGTAAGGTAAGGACAGTCACAAGTTCCGACAACTAAAGATGTGGAAATGTGGATGACTTGGTGAAAACAGCAAGAGAGACCACAGCAATTCCAGAAGGAAGAGCGTACAGCCTAGATGAAGGGGACAGGTGTTGACACTGTACCAGAGCAGTCCCCAACATCACGACCCACCTCCACCACCATTTCCACTGCCAAATCAGAGAGGATCCTCCAGGAGAAGGGAGGAGGGGAAGCCCAACACAGCCATGACTGCATTGTCTGCCACCATGCAGAATGGGAAGCCCAGGGTGAACATTAAGTTCAGCTGTAGACAATAGAAAGTTACAGTGTTCTTATTGACCTTCTGCCTCCGCTGGTGGAACTGGAGCAGGACAAAGGGGACGAGGCCTCGGATTAAAAACAACTCAATGTGGAGCCCCTCGGAGGGGGACACACCCCATGAGCAAGAATTCCTACAGGGAGAAAGAAGGTAGTGGTTGAAAGACCAGGGCCGATGTGGCCAGTTGCTTTTTATTACCTTATTCACTGATAAACATATTTATATGTACGAAAAAGTTACATTGCTTTCACCTCTGAATTTGCAGTTTGAGGTAAGCACTCACTGTGCGTGTTTGTACCTTTTCACCTGCACAGAGATGTGGGAGGATTCTCTCCAGGCTGTGAACAGGGGTTAGTTCAGCAGGCTGGGGTTGGAGGTGGCGTGCAATGGGGGGAGAACTGATTTATGCACCCTTGCGTCATTTTCCTTCTTGTGACAGTCATTTATAACTTTCGTAACTCAGAGAAAATATGATTTAGAAATTTGTCTGTAGAGCATTTACTGGCAAAGTGGCCAGTTTGGGGAATGAAGCTATGGCTACAGATTCCCCTAGAAGTCCCAGCTGTTGTACCGGAGGCATTATGGTTGCCCCCAAGACTGTCACAGAGAAATCCTACATGAAAGGGGTGTGACTTTCCTACAGAAAGTAATGCCCCAGGAAGGTGCACAAAAAGCAGCTCCCAGATGCTTCAGTCAACTTCACAGAATTTTCTCAAAAATGCTTAGTAAAAAAGAAGACCACTGAGTCTGCTAAAGAGAGAAACTACAGCCACAGTGCAAAGCCTCGTTATGAAAGCCTTATTTCTTTCTGAAGAGAAACGAAAAGAGGTTCGGGAATCCCAAAACACAGCATTGCCTCCTCCGACCTCGTTCTTGTTTTGTTCACCCAGAAATCAAAGGACAGCATCTTGGAGATGTTGCAAAGGAATTTAGAGGATGTTAAATAACGCTGCAGGTGATAAGCAACCTTCTCATAAGTTTACCAAGCCAAAGGAAACTGTGAAAATGATACTGTTTCACAGGTGAAAGGAGAGCCTGGCACAGAAAAAAGGAAGTTATCCTCAATGCAATGTGCTTTCCCGATTACATCCAGGAGCAGCAATGGATATTAGTAGAAAAACTGGTGAAATCCAAATGAAGTCTAGAGTTTAATGAATAGTAAAGCACCACTGTAGGTTTCTTAGTTTTGACAATGTATCAGGGTAATGTAAGGTTTAATGAAATTAAATCATTTCAGGGGAAACTGATCAGAGAGATGAGAACGCTCTGTCCTATGTTTAGTAACCTAAAGTTATTCCAAATAAAAAGCTCACTGTAGAAAAGAGGAGACTGGCCAAGGATAAAAAGAGCAAGATCAAGGAGGAAGAGGAGGATGAGGTGGTGGAAGATCACGTTGATGCTTTAGTTACTTCTAGCACAAGTTTTCCTCTTCTCCAAAGAGGTTAACTGCCCTGTACACGTCTCACTTTTAAAATATTAAAACTGTAAGAATGTGTAAGATAATTTTTGTACAGTAAACCTACTATAAATTTTAAGACTTTATTAACCTGTCTTTTGGAGATATTTGCAATAGCCATTACCTTTTATCGAACACTATAGGGCTGTAAATTGGCATAGAAATTTAAAGCAGGTTGTGTATAACACAAATTATACATGGAATGGTAGTTTTGCTTATATTAAATAATAATTCTGTGAACTAAATACCAGTTTATCATTGCAAAAAAAAGAAAGATGCAGCTGTTCTGTTGCCACACTGAATGTTTCTAAATAGGTACAATCGTTTCTAAATTTGTAAACAAAAACACATGCTTTAAGGAAAAAATAAATGCATGTAACCTCCCCCCAAAATATCTTGGCCATTCTGAAAGGTAAGATGATATTTCATTGTTGCCTTAACTTACACTTTCCATTATTAAGTATTACTTTTATAATCAGGAAAAGGTACACAAATAGACGCTTTAATCCCACACAGGACTACACAAACTGGAGAGGATCAAAACCATCTGTATCCCATGGTCCGATGTGGGCAGAGATGACAGAGAAAAAGCTTTCACTGTGGGAAACGAAGAGATGCTTCTCCCAGGAGAACGCTCTGACAGCTGCAGGGTCAGGGTAGGGAGATATCAGCTCTTCCTTGCTACCAAGGTGTGACAGAAACAGCCTTTCATATTTTATTTAAAAAATAACTGTTATGAAAACAATCGTATTTGTAAAACTTTCAAGCAAGTTCTCATTGAAAACTCCTTTCTAGTCCCCAATAGCCCTTCCTAGAAGTAACTGCTGGTAACTGCAGACTTTACGGCATCCTTCCAGACCCTTTCTAGGCATATATAAGGATATAAATGTAACTTTAACAAAGTAGGGTCGTTTTATACTTACTATCATATAATATGCTTCTTTTTGTCATGAAACAATAGATGAAGGACATCCCCCACCCCTTGTGTCTATAGGTTTAATTCATTCTTTTGGGAAGCAGCATTGTATTCCATTTTATGGATAAATCTTAAATTATTTATCCAATCTCCTATTGATTTTATTTACAGTGTTTCCAGTTTTTTGCTATTATAGATGGTGCTGCCACGTTGTCTGTGCTCTGATGAGCACAACTTTTACATCAAATCCTCTAGGCTTTCATCCTGGAACCTCCAAAGACTGACTCTGTGTGTTTGGACAGATTATTTAACCCCCCTGAAACTCGGTGCCCTCATTTTTAATTGGAGATAATATCTACTTTATATGGATATTGTGTGGGTTAAATTA
Source organism: Galeopterus variegatus (assembly GCF_000696425.1). NCBI lineage: Eukaryota > Metazoa > Chordata > Mammalia > Dermoptera > Cynocephalidae > Galeopterus > Galeopterus variegatus. The sequence continues at coordinate 238,149 of NW_007727792.1, forward strand.
GTTACTGTTAATGAATGAAACTACATTAACAAAAATGTCTGGTCATTTTCCTGATACTCTGTATGTGTATGTGTGTGTCTATATAGAGAGAACAGAGGGAGAAAGGGATATAGAGAAGGATGGATGGGTGGATAGATGGGTGGACAGATGACAGACAGAGACAGAGAGAGGGAGGTACTTGGTAAGTAAGAAAGCTTAGGAGCAGTTTTTACTCACTATCTGGGCGTGGGGGAATTCTATAAATTAATGATCAACAAATTGAAGTTCCTTCCTTTTCCACTTATGGAAATAGGGAGCAGAAAAAACACAGTGGGAGATTAGATCAACTAAGGCCGCTGCTCAAAGAGCCATTAAACCCAGAGCAGTGCACCTGGAGTGACAGTCACCCGACTGAGGTGGAGAAGGCGATGGAGGAGATGTCACTGTTCTGGACCTGAAGAGGCATGATTCAGGAACGGGAGTGGCGAGACCACTGAGAAAGTGGTCTTGTCATTTTAATAGCATGTGTTAGCCAGAGAGGGGAAAGCTCTATATAATCACAAATGTATCCCAGACATTGGCCAGAGTGACTGTAAAATACCCGGAGAAAATCCAGATTTAGCTCCATGTCCTAAGACTCTTAAAAATGACACAGCTATGAGTGGGAGGCTCCAAAAATCCAAGCCTGCCCAGACTATAATAAATGGTCCTGGCAAGGAGGAGGAGAGGCTATCTCAAAGGCCTATGAAATAAGAAAATATTTTAAAACAGGAGCACAGCCTTGCAGTCACCTTTGATTCATCCTCTAAATTTAATCAGTTCTCAAATGCAGAAAACCTTAACGCCTGGTACAAACTTCCTAAACCCTGTTGTTGATCATGCCAGGCCCTACCATCTTCTGTGGCTCACAGAATAAAGTCTAAAGTCCTGGCCCAGCATTCAGAGTCCTCCCAAATCTGGCTGGATTCACACCTCTCCACATACCCTATGCTATAACCAAATGATCACTAGTCACTCCACGGTCCCCTTCCATGGGTAATGATGCACCATCGCCCAACTTGTATCCAGCCTGGAGTATGCATGGTGGCACCTGGAGTTAGGGGCCTATCTGGCACCCACATTGCATTGGGAGATGGTCCCAACATGACCCCACATGGCTCTGGTTGGATACTATTCACACAGTCCGCTCCCACACTTGGCTGTTGGAAGTTTCCACCCTCCTGTCCACACTGACCAGCCCACAGGATGAGAACATAACCCAAGCAAGACCAAATCAACCTTTCGAAGAGATAACAACTGAACAGGGAGACAGACACGGCCTCTATTTTTCTTGGGGCTGGGACTGACAGCCACCATCCTGCCTACCATGAGGAGAACCAGCCTCTGAGCTCCAAGAAGGCAAGGGCTTTCTGTCTGGCATATACTGCATGTACGCATGTTTATTGAATTAATAAATTAACATGACGGGATGGAATCAGATCAACAGGCAAATAAAAGAATAAGCTGAGCTGGTGTGCAGAGGCAGGTGGAGAGCTCTAAACATGCAGCCCCAGGACCTCCCAACTAAGTGTGTTCACATGTTTCGTTTCTGCATTTCTGCTTATGCTAGCTTAAGTTGAGCTTCTGTCACATACAACCAGAAGACCCTTCTGTACTTATGTGCAAAGGCTCAAATGTCTCAGGTTGGTTTCATATGCTGGTTCTCCCATGTGGTCTTCCCAGATGCTCCCAAATCAGGCTACCCTCTATGCCTTTGGAACTCTCATTGCACATTATTTCAAACTTCTACTAACATGTCTTATTTTCTATCTTGATTTTATTTCAGTTTTATGTATATTTATTTTGTGATGTATGGTGTGTTTCAATACAGACATATACTGCACAATGATATACTTAAAATAAATGACATAGTTTTGTACCTGTTAACCCACTCTTTCTCCTCTCCCCCCTCTCCTCCCCCAGCTTCTGGTAACCATTATTCTACTCTCTATTTCTATGAGAACCACTTTTTTTTTTAGATCCCACATGAGCCAAAGCAATCATGAGCAAAAAGAATAAAGTAGGAGGTATCACACTTCCTGACTTCAAAATATACTATAAAGCTATAGTAACCAAAACAGCATGGTACTGTCATAAAAAGAGACAAATGGATCATTGGAACAGAATAGAGAGAACAGAAGTAAAACCACACACTGACAGCCAACTGATTCTTGACAAAGGTACCAAGAATACACAGTGGGGAAAGGACAGCTTCTTCAATAACTGGTGCTGGGAACACTGGATATCCACATGCAGAAGATTGAGACTAGACCCCTATCTCTCACCACAAACAAAAATTTACTCAAAATGGTTTAAAGACCTGAAACCATGATGAAACTACTAGAAGAAAACCTAGGAGAAATACTATATGAAATGGGAGTGGGCGGTGCTTTTTTGAGTGAGACTACAAAGGCACAGGCTACTAAAGCAAATGTGACTATGTCAAACTGAAAGCTTCTGCATTACTTCACTTAACATGATGGTTTCCAGTGACATCCATGTTGTTGCAAATGATAGGATATCATTTCTTTTTATAGCTGAATAATATTTGATTGTGTATATATACTACAGTTTTTTTTATCCATTCATCCATTGATGGGCATGTAGGTTGATTCCATTTCTTGGCTATTGTGAATGAACATGGGAGTGCAGGTGTCTTTTTAATATATTGATTTCATTTTCTTTGGGTATAGACTCAGTAGTGGAATGGCTGGGTCATAGGGTAGATCTATTTTTAGTTCTCTGAGGAACTTTCATACTGTTTTCCACAATGGCTGTACCAATTTACATTCCCACCAATAATGTGGGAGGGTTCCTTTTTCTCCCCACCCTTGCCAGCATTTGCTATTCTCTGTCTTCTTGATAATAGCCATTCGAATAGGAGTGAGATGGTTTTAATTTGCATTTTCCTGATGATTAGTGATTTTGAGCATTTTTTTATGTGCTTGTCTGCCATTTGTATGTCTTCTTTTAAGAAATGTCTATTCAGGTCCTTTGCCTGTTTTTTAATTGCTTTTGTTTTGTTTTGTTTTGTTTTGTTTCTTACTGTTGAGTTTTTTGAGCTCCTTATATATTCTGGATATGAGTCCCTTGTCAGATATATAGTTGGCCAACATTCTCTCCCATTCTGTAGCTTGTCTCTTCACTTTGTTGACAGTATCCCTTGCTGTGCAGAAGCTTTTCAGTTTGACATAGTCACATTTGCTTTAGTTGCCTGTGCCTTTGTAGTCTCACTCAAAAAGCACTGCCCACTCCCATTTCATATAGTATTTCTCCTAGGTTTTCTTCTAGTAGTTTCATCATGGTTTCAGGTCTTTAAACCATTTTGAGTAAATTTTTGTTTATGGTAAGAGATAGGGGTCTAGTTTCAATCTTCTGCGTGTGGATATCCAGTGTTCCCAGCACCATTTATTGAAAAGGCTGTCCGTTCCCCACTGTGTATTCTTGGTACCTTTGTCAAGAATCAGTTGGCTGTCAGTGTGTGGTTTTACTTCTGTTCTCTCTATTCTGTTCCAATGATCCATTTGTCTCTTTTTATGACAGTACCATGCTGTTTTGGTTACTATAGCTTTATAGTATATTTTGAAGTCAGGAAGTGTGATACCTCCTACTTTATTCTTTTTGCTCATGATTGCTTTTGCTAAACAGGGTCTTTTGTGGTTCCATAACAACTTTAAGATAGTTTTTTCTATTTCTGTGAAGAATGTCACTGGTATTTTGATAGGGATTGCATTGAGTGTGTAGATTGCTTTGGGTAATATGGACATTTTGATATTAATTAGTCCCACACATGAACTTGGAATATCTTTCCATTTATTTGTGTCCTCTTTAATTTTTTTTTTAACCAATGTTCTATAGTTTTTATTGTAGAGGTCTTTTGCCTCCTTGGTTAAATTTATTCCTGGGTATTTCATTTTTTGGTAGCTATTATGAATGGGCATACATTCTTGGTTTCTTGTTCAGCTATTCCATCACAGATGCAGAAAAAGCATTTGATAAAAGCCACATCCCTCCCTAATAAAAACATTCAACAAACTAGGTATAGAATTAATGTACCTCAACACAATAAAGGTCATATACAATAAACCCATGGCTAATCTTATACTGAATAGACAAAAATTAAAGGCTTTTCCTTTAGGATCTGGAACAAGACAAGGATGCCCACATTTCCCACTCTTATTCAATATAGTACTAGAAGTTATAGCCAGTGCAATAAGGAAAGAAAAAGCAATAAAGGACATCCGAATCCAAAAGAAGGAAGTCAGATTATCCCTATTTGCAGATGACAGGATTATATACACAGAAAACCCTAAAGACTACACCAAAAAATTTCTAGAACTAATAAATGAATTCAGTATAGTGGCAGGGTACAAAATCAACACACAAAAATCAGTAGCCTTCCTCTACCTTCATTTAAAACTATTTATTTACACAACTGCAACAAAGACATCTCAGGATCCCTTCCACTGGCCTGGAGGCTACAACTGTGCCCCAGGGGCTACAGGTGCTGGCTAAAGGCTCACAACTACAACCTTCCCCAGAGCAACTGAAGCTCAGAGGTGCTGAGGAGCTACCCACAGAAACATCCCCACCCCATGACCAATGCCTGGAGAACAAAGGCCCAGCCTCTCCCCTCCAAGCAAGCACACTCAGCAGTGCCATTCATGTTCCCCCTGCGGGGGAGTCCAGGACGAATCCTTGCTTGAGTAGCTCCACCCATTCCTCTATCCCACCTGTGGCCCTCTTATATGAGTTTCTCCCTCTCTCAACAAATAAAATGCTCATGAATCTCCATGCAGGCTCTGCTTCTAAGAAGCATTACCTAAGTAACAAATATCCCATCTTCCCAACAAACCTCTTAGAAACAAGATGTATGTTGATCCCCCTTTCTCTCCTGTAGCACAGTTCCTGCAGAAGAGAGGAGCAGCAGCCTCTAAAAACAAACAGGAGGGCAGTGCAGGAATGAAGGAATAAAAGAGCAGTTGAATGGAGTAAATAGTTTTTAGTAAATAAGGAGGTTCAAATGTTACACAAACCTGGAAACAGCATGAAGACGCAAACTTGCAGAACAGGACAAAACGTCAGAACAATTCAGAGAACAACAAACATGGCCTTTTTTTTTTTTTAATCTCTATCCATAGGAAAAACTAGACATGAACACTGACTATCTAAAAGGAATTCTTTTCTTTTGTTGATCCTTTTCAATGTCCTCCCAATTCCCCACTCAGTGTTGAAATGGGCACTTTGGTGTCAATTCCAAATTACTGCCATGCCTTCAGGCTTCAGTCCTATTTTTAAAGAAAGTTTGAAAACTGAACTACATCTCTATTCCGTGCACTCTCTATGGTATACATTTTTTTTCTTCCACTGATCTGAGCTATCACCTTGGGAGAATTGTACTAGGATATTTTGTGAGAAGAAACATCCAGACTCTGTATAACTAAAAAAGTCTTCCCCACTGTGCAGAATTCTGCTCCGGCTCCCCAGCATCACACTCTACTGTGAACACTCTTTGCTTCAGCCCTGGAGGGGTTAAGTGTTTAACCATTTCGGTCTCTGTGTGTACGTACATCCCTAATATGCATGAAGGCACAGCATGACTGTCCTTGTGCAATGCATGCACACTCACAGAAACCCTCATGCAGAAACATCACACCGTGTGGTTTTAATATTCATCAGTTTCTTCTCAACCCAGAGTTTCTAATTCTTAGTGTGGGACAATGTTTTCCTATCAAGCATTTTCCCCTAAGCCTCATTACCTCTCAGTGGTAGGAAATCACTGTGGTGCTTTGGCTGTCTTAGCAGGAAAGGAAATTAATTTACAAAAGAGGGCGAAATACTCTCCACATAACAAATCCTTCTGAATTTGGAATTTGGCACTTCACAATCAAGTCAGATAGAAGGGGAGGCTGTGACTGCCCAATGATTTATAGGAGAAGCTGAAATTGACCTGAAATTAACAAGTTATGAGATGGTAGAAAAAAGGGGAGCCCAGTGAAAAGCCTTCACCCCAGAAAACCATGCCATGAAATGCCATTAATGAAGATAATAATGGGATAGCACTGTCAGGACAGGTGCATGATAGAAGGGGTACGTTTGGTTAACTATAAAATGTAACAGAAAGAGCTGTACCATCGCTCCACCACAAATCAATGGCTGCCAATTATTGTATCAAACAAGTATGCCAAGTGATTCTAAACACTGCCTCTCTTTATCCTGTGCCCTAACTATTAAGTGAACTGAAAGTAACTTACAGTAATGTGAAATCTTCAGAAATTAAATCTACATGAAAGCTTAAGTCATAAATACAAGAAATACAAAGAATCTTTTTATCAGCATTGAGGCCTGAAGAAACACTCTATACCTTCTTTATTACAAAAGGAATTAGCTCATGAAATACAGATATTTGGCCCTTGATGTACTCGAGAAAGCTGTCCCCAAATTTGACATTACTCTATCACGTAGTTCTCATAAACTGTGTTCTCTAGTATAAGCAAAAAATACCAAAATCAGGTGACAGTTGTCCCAACACAGTCTCCAGGTCCTCACAAGCTTGCTGAACTGGGTGAAACCTCCAAAATGCAGATCAAGGTAGTCAATTACACTAACTAAGTGTTGAAGTAGTGTGAACTCAAACACTTACTAATCGTGCGATCTAGAACAAGCCACTTAATCCCTCTGAGCCACAGTCCCCCAGGGAGTTGTTGTGAAACTTAAATGATATCATGGGTAGAAAGTGTCAAACCCACCAAGGACACTTGTTGAACTTGTCTTTTCTACTTTTCTAGTGCATACTTTGAAATAGGTGGAAAGGATGGAGCCTACAGGTACAAGTACATGAATCACTGCAGCATGTAATTGTCAGGTCTCATCCCTTCCCCAATGCTGGGCAGAGCATGCACGTGATGGAGCGGAGAGGACCCCCCTCAGTGACTCCCCGCTTCAAGCTGCTGGGGCTTCAAGGAGAGACTCCACCTCCCTGTGCCATATATGGAACAGGGAAGAACTCACTCACCCAGCAGGAAGTGGGACAAAGAAGCTTTTCTGCCGTTGTCTCAGAATCCCAGCCCACAGGGACTAGTGTCAGCATCAAGGTGATAAACCTCTGGCCAGGAGCATGCCACATATGGAGACACCAAGAAGCCCCTCAGAACCTGCATCCAGGCTGCCAACCAGCCATGGGAGGCAATGGGTGGAAGCACCAAGAACCTGCAGGCAGTGGCCTCCCGTGGGAGTGACACTGGTGAAATCAGTGGTGGAGGGCCTGGCCGGCCCCCGCCTAGGGGCGTCTCTGCAGTCACGGCAGGGCCAGCAGGTTCTGGGAGCATGAACTTAGCCTCATACGGTGTATTGTTCTTTCTATTCAAAGATGCAGAGCATAGTGAAGGGAGAAAAAAGTGCTTCCAAGACTCCAGCTTTGCCTGGGATAAGAAACAGGAAAGCTCTGGCCAGCTCCTGTCAGGGTCCAGTGGGACAGAAAGGTCTCTCTCACCAGAGCAACTGGAGGCTTCGGGCTGCCCTTTCTCCATGATTCATTCAGTCAGACAATTAGTCAGCAGCTTTCCTGAGCACCCTCCATGCCAGACACATTGCCCCTCTCTGCCAAAGCCACCGTGGACAGTGCGGCTGACCAGTCTCTACAGTCCTGGGGTGAGACTCATCCCCTTCTGACTCCCCCAGCACCCATCCACTGCTGGACCCCCATGAGGGTCCTCCAGCTCAGCCTCCATGGGAGGGGAGCCAGCCACTGTGGGCCCCGGCCCTTCCTCAGTCTCAGTATAAGGAGGGAATTAGGATGGGACACGCACAGCAGTGTCTTGGGAGCTGGACCAGCTGGAGTCACCTCCCAGCACCCCAGCAGATTGAGTCTCAGGTCCTCCAAGTGGAAGGCCATAGTCCTCAGAGGGTCACTCAGGCCACATGATGCCCAAGCGACTGGGAGGCCTCCCTAGCTAGCCTCTGATGTTCAACACCCATTATGCTCATGTTTTGTTATTCTAACATTTATTCTTACTGTAATTTTAACCAAAATAATTTCCGAGTCAGACTGTAAGCTACTGTTTCAAAGGGTCTGCCCAAGTCTTGAACTCGGGAGGTCCAGAGGAAGTCCCTTGCATCTGGGCTCCACTGACCATGGGAGTCTTTCCTTAGCTCTGTCAACCCCCCTCCTGAACAGTTCCTACTCCAGCAAGCTCCCACGAGCCCGCTCCTCCCAACACTCTTCTCCAGAAACTCCTAAGCTGCCGATGCTCATTCCTTTCAAAGTGCGTGAGGATATTTCCAACTTCAAAGAGACAAGCTACATAATGTCATGTCTTAAAAATGTATAAATAGATACTCAGGATTTCTCTTTTCAAATGGGGGCAGGTAGGAATTAAGTGCAGTTTTGACCCCAAGGGACCATCTTAGCCCAGTTTGTCCTCATGCATGTGGTCTGATTACCCTAAGCTGCCCAAACCTTCAGTGGTAGCACAAGAACAACCCTTCACAGCCCGGTACTCTACAAACTCTCATCAAAAGAGGTCCTTTGAGGGACGGCCCGGTGGCGCACTGCTACAGTGCGCCACTTGGGAGCTGGGCGGCGCTCCCGCCAAGGGTTCGGATCCCACATGCAGACCGGCCGCTCACTGGCTGAGCAAGGGGCGGGAGCAACACCGAGGGTTGTGATCCCGTTGCCAGTCCGGGTCCGGTCCGGGTCCGGTCCGGGCGCGATACTGAGGGTTGTGATCCTTTGCCGGTCACGAAAAAAGACAAAAAGGAAAAAAAAAAAAAAAAGAGGTCCTCTGAGACTAATTAAAGGTGCCCTTCCTCTCACTGAAGAGGTCAGTGCAGAACAGGGCAGAAATGAGAAGCATCAATGTGAAATGGATCCAGAACACTACCATGACCACTGCGTTCTTTAGTGCAAACAACAGAAATGACTCTAATTAAAGTTGGCGAATTATTGGAAGGGATCTGGAAATTAACGAAATTACTGCCAAAGGCTGGAGGCTGCAGCTGGGATATGAGGCAGCTCCAGGGGTTCAGAAGACTAGCTGCAGAAATAACTTTGGAGCAGGAAAGGTGTGACCAGAGTGTCTCCTGCCTCCTCCCCGCCCCCCCCCCATGAATGAATTCCAGCTAGGTCTTTGGTCCTCACATGTTCAAAGCCCCACAGAAAGCATTTGATCAGCCATGTCAGGTCTTGGTGTTCCTTCCGGTTGTACTAGGCAGTAGGAACAAATACCTGGCCGCTTTGCCTTCTGTAAATAGAATAATCCCCCTAGATTACACACAGGGGCAAGAGAGAGCTCCCCTAAGGATCAGAGAGTTGTGGGATGAGAGAAAAGATGAGTGTACTCCCCAGCAAAAATGAAGATAAGAACGTCTTAGCACCCAAAGCCCACCTGGCAGGGCCGCACCCACCTACAACACCCTGGGCCCCAGCTGGGGTTGCATGGCAAGACCCCAAGCCTGCTGCATGGGCCACTCCCTCCATGCACCAAAGCTGAAGGTTGGCCACACTTCACCAACTAGTCCTTCCCCAAGCTCAGAAGAGGAGGGGTTAATGGAAAGGCAGCAGGGGCTGGGATGTCTGTCTATCTTATCCGGCTCATCACAGAGAACCTGCCACTCAGAGGCAGCCTTTGCAAACCTGGCTGTCACCGGCCACAGTGAGACCAGCTGGAAGCAGGGACTTTCCCCAAATTGATCCACTTTTAATTAAAACAATAATGGAACATGTGAAACTACTCCTAAGGGAGGTCAGGAAACCTGCTAGTTAGTGAGGTTGGTGATGGCAAAACTCAGCAAGCAGACAACAAAGGCAAACCTCACAGACCTGGGGCCATTGTCCTTGGAAGCTCACTCTGACCCCTGCTGGGTCAGGTCACTCCCGGCCTCTTCTGGTTCCCATATGGATCCTTTGTGGACATTACTGGAGTTTGAATTTCACTTCTGTGGGTGACTTTTATGGACGCTCTCACTGAAGCATAATTGCCTCAAAGACAGGGACCCCGGGGGTTGTTACAAACCCCCTCCCCTCATCCACACGTGCTCTGGTGCACTGAACCTGTACAAACATACTTAATAATACCATGCCTGTCTGCTGCCTCAAGGCCCCTTGGTGACAACTGTGATGGATAATTGTGTGTGTCCACTTGACTGGGCCCTGGGGTGTCCAGACATTGGCTGAACATTATTCTAAGTGAGTCTCTGAGGGCAGTTCTGGATGAGGTTAACATTTGAATCTTTGGCTGAGTGAAGTAGATGGCCCTCCCTGCCGTGGGTGGGCCTCATCCCATCAAGTGAAGACCTGAGTAGAACAAAAAGGCTGAGAAAGAGCCTGACTTCTTGAGTTGGGACATCAGTCTTTTCCAACCTGCAGACTCAAACTGAAACATCGGCTCTTTCAGACTGGAACTTACACCACTGGGTCTCCAGCTTGTCAACTGCAAACCTCGGGACTTGTCAGCATCCACAAATGCATGAGCCAACTCCTTATAATAAATCTCTTTCCATATATCGATACATCCTATGGGTTCTACTTATCTGGAGAAGCCTGACTAATACAACATCTTTCAGTGACACCCCTCTGTTGTCATGGATACACTGAATCCTGCCCTAGGAAACCCTGAACCTCCTCAAGATCTGGCAAATAAGGGAGTAAGACATGGCATAGCAGGGGTCTCCAGGACATTGCCCCTATGTTCTGCCAGCATCTGCTTCCAGGTGTGCAGGCCAAAGGGTTGACAGGTGCGTACATCTGTACGCCTACCACTCTAACCATGACATAGCCCATTTCCAGCACCCTGGAAGGTTCCCTGTGCCCCGCCCTGTCAGTGTCCCACCCCATCCCCACCCCAGGCAACCACTGATCTGTTTTCCGTCACTAGAGATCAGGTTAGTCTCTTCTAGGGTTTCATAGACATGGAATCATACACAATGTACTCTTTTTAGGTCTGGCTGCTTTTGCTCAACATAACGTTTTTGAGATTTATCCTCGTCATTGCATACTCTTTCACTATTGTGTACTTTTCTGTTACCTGAGTACATCAGAATTTAACTATTCACCTGCTGATGAGCTATTGGATCATTTCCACTTTTTTGCTATTTTGTGCTAAACATTCATGTCCAAGTCATTGTGTGGACATATGTTTTCACTTCTTCTGGGTAAATAATTAGCAGAATAGTTAGGGTTATAAGGTAAGTTTCTAAAACACAAACAAATTGTCACCTTCTGTTTCCACCAGAAAAGTTTTAATCACTCTGCCCACATAGACAGGTGGAGGGGCATTGCCTGAGCGGAAGAGAAGGTTGTGGCTGGATCACAGCATGGCTGGCTTCCTGGCTAGGTCTAGAGCCCTCAGGAGCTCCTACCCACCCCATAAACAGATAACACTTTCCACCAGAAAAGTTTTAATCACTCTGCCCACATAGACAGGTGGAGGGGCATTGCCTGAGGGGAAGAGAAGGTTGTGGCTGGATCACAGCATGGCTGGCTTCCTGGCTAGGTCTAGAGCCCTCAGGAGCTCCTACCCACCCCATAAACAGATAACACAGAAGCCTTCCCTAGCCCTCATTTCTGAACTCCCCTCTGAATCTCCAGTGTGCATGTGACATGTATCCACACAGCACTGGCCATGCTAAGGTAGAGAGCACTGTATGTTTCTGCCAGCCAAGGGCTCAAAGGTAAGGCCTCGTCTTATTTACCTGTGTGTCTCTCCCTTTGACTCTCACTCCTGAGCATCTTGCACCATGCCTGGCATCACCAATTGCTGGTACATGTGTAACGAACCACTGAATGAATGAAAGATTGAAGCTTGGTTTAATCACTTCTACTGCCACACCTGCCTCACTGAATTGGAGCACTGCTTTCTACCCTTGGGTGCAGGATTTTGAGCACTGACTCTCTCAGGGGAAATATTTCTTTCTGTCCTTAGAGAAGAACTTTCAAGCCTGATGTTGGTGGCTTGGGGAAGGAGGAGGGGCTTCAGCCAAGCTCACTACTAACCCTTGCCTTCACCCTGAGGACTTAGGGAGGCCCCCCTAGTGGCATCTTTCTTTCTGCACTCACTGGCAAATAGCTCTTCTGGGTGGCTGTCCAGGTCCTGGAAGTGAAGGGCTTGAGTGCCAGGTCTCATGAGCCTTAGGAGTGGTCCCTGCCTTGGTTGAATGGCAGAACCATTCTAAGCCCAGATTTTCTTCTCTGAACAAGACAGAGTGGTAATAACACATTCACAGCATCAATGTAAGGATAGAATGAGAGGATGTATATGAAAGTGCTTTGAAAATACTAAACGGCTCCCCAAACATAAGGCCCTGTTATCATGCAGCAGTTGGTTTCTCCTTACGAGCCTGCATCCACCCTCTGCACAGCCAGCACCACCAGCCTCATTAACTGCGCTGAGCAAGTCCTCACGCACCTGCCACCCAGGAAACGAAGAACAGACCCACTGTCAGCGCCCAGCAGGGACTCTTGTGCAATGAGCACAGTGAAGCCCAGACCCATTTATGAGGGCGTCCCTCCACTCGGGCCCTCAGGCAAAAGGAAGCATCTGGCCCGAGCCCACAGACCACAGGACCCACAGACCACGCCTTCTGTCCTTCCCTCCTTCCTTCCTTTTCACTCTCTCTTTCCTCCCTCCCTTCCTCCCTTCCTCTATTTTCTTCCTCCCTCCCTCCCTTCTTTCTCCACTCGGGCCCTCAGGCAAAAGGAAGCATCTGGCCCGAGCCCACAGACCACAGGACCCACAAACCACGCCTTCTGTCCTTCCCTCCTTCCTTCATTTTCACTCTCTCTTTCCTCCCTCCCTTCCTCCCTTCCTCTATTTTCTTCCTCCCTCCCTCCCTTCTTTCTTTTTTTTTCTTTTCTTCCTCCTTCTCTCCCTTCTTTGCTTTTTTCTTTCCTTCCTTACTCCCTCCCTCCCCACAAAAGATGCTAAAAGGAGTCTATTTACCTGAAATAAGAAGACAACAAAGAATAATATGGATCTATGTGAAAACTAAAGAGTACTGATAAGGTAACAATTTAGGTAAACACAAAAGTATAAATGTATTTTTTAACTCTCTCCTTCTCCTATTTGATTAAAAACAAATGCCTACAATAATACTTACAAAACTGTGTTCACAGGCTTAAAATGTATAAGTGTAAAATTGTATCACAAGAGAGTATAAAGGAGCAGAGGAAACAACTATATTGGAACAAAGTTTTTTTATAAGATTAAAATTCAGCTATTATTAATCTATACTAGTTTGTTTTAAGTTACAATGTTAAAAGTAATACTCAGAGAAACCACTAACAAAATAACAAAACAAAAAAAACAGTAAAAGAAAGAACAAGGGAATTAAAACATTACACTGGAAAATATGTATTTAATGCAAAATAAGGCAGTAATGGAGAAATAGAGAAACAAAGACATAAGGCATATACAAAACATATAGCAAAATGGAAGATACAAATTCTACTTTATCAGTAATTACTTTAAATGTAAATTTATTGAATACTCCAATCAAGAGGCAAAGATTAAGAGAATAAATTTTTTAGAAGATCCAACCAGATGCCATCTACAAAAGACAGACTTTAGACTCAAAGATATAATACATTGAAAGTAAAAGAATGGAAAAAGATGTACCAGGCAAACAGTAACCAAAAGACAGCTGGAGTGGCTGTACAAATAGTTTCATCCATCACGAAGATATAACTGTTTGTTATACATATATGCATCTAACAACAGTGCCCCCAAAACATCATAAGCAAAACCTGAAAGAATGGAAGGCAGAAATAGATAATTCAACAATACAAGTTGCAGACTACAATATATCACTTTCAATAAATGATAGAACAACTAAATTGTAGTTCAACAATAAAATAGGCTTGAACAGCACTATAAACCAACTAGAACTAACAGACATCTATTGAACACCCCATTCTACAGGAGGAGAATACACATTCTTCTTATGTGCACAAGGAACATTCCCCAAGAGTAGACCATGTGCTATGGCCATAAAGCAAACTGCAATAAATCTAAAGGCTTAAAATCATATGAGGTATGTTATTTGACCTCAATGGAATTAAATTAGAAATCTATAACAGAAGAAATTTTGGAAATTTATGAATATGTAAAAATTAAACAACAAACTCTGCAATAATCAATGGATCAAAAAAGAAATCACAAAGAAAATTTTAAAACATTTTGAGATGAATGAAGATAAAAAGAGCACACCAAGACTTATGGGATACAGTAAAAGCAGTACTTACAGGAAATTTGTAGCTCTAAATGCCCAGACTTAAAAAGATGAAAGACCTCAAATCGGTAACTTAACCCTCCCCCACAAGAAACTAAAAAAATTAAGAGCAAACTAACCCTAAAACAAGAAAGAGGAAGCAAATAATAAAAATGGGAGTGAAAATAATATAAAAACAATAAAGAAAATCAATAAATAAAAGATGGTTCCTTGAAAATATCAACAAAATTGACGAACATTTAGCTAGACTTACCAAGGCAAAAGAAGAGAAGATTAAAATTATTAGAATCAGGAAGGGGGATATGGAACTTCACCACCAATCTTACAAAAATAAAAATGAATAACTGCATGGCAACAAATTAAATAATGTAGATAAAATGAACAAACTCCTAGAAAGACATAAATTACTAAAACTGTCACAAGAAGAAATAAAATGTCTGAATGGAGCTTTAACAAGTAAAGAAATTAAATTTGTAACTTTAAATTTCTACCAAAAACAGTCAAGATCCAGATGTCTTCACTGATAAATTCTTTCAAATATTAAAGCAACAATTAATGCCATGCCTTTACAAACTTTCCCAACAAATAAAGGGGAGGGGAGAAGGCAGGAGCATGTGAGGGGTCCTATGCAGGAGTCGAGGGCAGCTCCCACCACCTAGCAGAAGGCAGGAGCACATGTGGGGTCCTAGACAGGAGCTAAGGGCAGCCCCCACCCCCACCACCTGGCAGAAGCCAGAAGCACAGACTAATAGTGAAGGGATAGAGACAGATATACCACACAAATGGAAAACAAAAATGAGCAAGAGTAGCTATTCTTATACTGGATGACACACACGTTAGGCCAAAAACCATACAAAGATCTATCCAACAAGAAGACATAACAATCATAAAATATACATGTATCCAACACTATTAGGCCTAAAGAAAGAAATAGGTCCCAATATGATAATAGTAAGAGACCTAAACCCTCCTCTCTCAGCACTGGACACATCATCTATGCAAGAAGTCAACAGAGGAACACAGGATTTAAACTACATTTTAGACCAACTGGACCTGGCAGATATCAACAGAACATCTCATCCAACAACTATGGAATACACACAACAGAGGAACACAGGATTTAAACTACATTTTAGACCAACTGGACCTGGCAGATATCAACAAAACATCTCATCCAACAACTATGGAATACACATTGTTGTTCCCAACATCACATGGAACATTCTCCAGGAAAGACCATATGTTAGGTCACAAATCAAGTCTCAACAAATTTCAAAAAACTGAAAATATTTTAAGTATCTTTTCAGACCACAATAGATTAAAATTAGAAATCAATAACAAGTGATAATCAAGAAACTATATAAATAAATGGAAATTAAATAACATGTTCCTGAATGACCTATGGGTCCAAAAAGAAATTAATCAGGAAATCCAAAAATTTCTTGAAACTAACAAAAATAAAGACACATTATACCAAAACCTGCAGAATACTGCAAAAGCAGTATTAAGAGGAAGTCTATTGCAATAAATGGTTACATCAAAAGAATAGAAAGATTTCAAATAAACAACCTAACACTACACCACAAAGAACTAGAAAAACAAGAACAATCCAATCCAAAAATTAGTAGACACAAATAATTAAGATCAGAGCAGAACGAAATGAAAGAGAGACCAAAAAAAATGATACAAATGATCAACTAAACAAAAAGATGCTTTTTTGAGAAGATAAGCAAAATAAACAAGCCACTAGCTAGACTAACAGAAAAGACCCAAACAACAAAATCAGAAATGAAAAAGGAGATATTACAACTGACACCACAGAAACACAAAAATCATTAGTAACTATTATAAAAACTATATACCAAAAAATTTGAAAACCTGGAGAAAATGGATAAATTTTTGGACAAAATTTTTTTTAGAAACTACCAGGACTGAACCAAGAAGAAATAAGAAACCTGAACAGACCAATAACACACAGTGAGATTGGAGGAGAAATCAGCATTCTCCAAACAACAACAAAAAACCCAGGACTGGACGGCTCTACTGCTGAATTCTATCAGACATTTATAGAGGAATTAATGCCAATTCTTTTCAAACTATTCCCAAAAATTCAGATAGATGCCAGTCTCCCAAACTCATTCTATGAGGCCAGCATCACCCTGATATGAAAATCAGGAAAACATACAACAACAAAAAAGAAAATTACAGGCCAATGTCTCTGATTAACATAGACACAAAAATCCTTAACAAAACATTAGCAATGAGAATACAGCAACACATCAAAAAAATTAAACACCATGATTAACTGGGATTTGACCCCAGGATGTAAGGATGATTCAACATATGCAAGCCAATAAATATGATACACCACATCAACAAAATCAAAGACAAAAACCATATGAATATCTCAATAGATGCAGAAAAAGCATTTTACAAAATTCAATATGCCTTCATGATGAAGACTCTCAGCAAATTAGATATACAAGGAAAGTATCTCAACAAAATAAAAGCTATATATGACAAAACCACTGCCAACATCATTCCTGAATGGGGAAAAGCTGAAAATGTTTCCCTTAAGAACAGAAACAAGATGAGGATGCCCACTCTCACCACTCCTATTTAACACAGTATTGGAAGTACTAGCCAGAGCAATCAGGCAAGAGAAAGAAATAAGGACAACCTGATTGGAAAAGATGAAGTCAAATTGTCACTGTCTACAGATAATATGATCCTATATATAGAAAAACCTAAAGACTACCAAAAAAGTCTTAGAGCTGATAAATGATTTTGGTAAAACTGAAGGATTAAAAATCAACATGCAAAAATCAGTAGCTTTTTTATATTCTAATAACAAACTAGCAGTAAAAGAAAGCAAGCCCATTTATGATAGTCACCAAAAAAAAAAAAAACCTAGGAATCAATTTAACCAAAAAGATGAAAGATCACTACAATGAGAACTACAAGTCACTGATGAAAGAAATTAAAGAGGACACAAAAAGATGGAAAGATATTCCATGCTCTTCAATTGGAAGAATTAACATCATGAAAATATCCATACTATTCAAAGTGATCTACAGATTCAATGGGATGCTGATCTAAATATCATGATATTCTTCACAGAAATAGAAAAAACAATATTAACTTTCATATGGAACAGCAAAAGACACCAAATATCCAAAGTGATCCTGAGCAAAAAAGATAAAGCTGGAGGCATAACCCTACCTGACTTCAAATTATACTACAAAGCTATAGGAATCAAAACAGCATGGTATTGGCATAAAAACAGACACTCAAACCGATGGAACACAATGGAGAATCCAGAAATCAACCCACATATTTATATCCAAATAATATTTGACAAGGGCAAAAGGAGCATACATTGGGGAAAGGACTGCCTCTTCAATAAGTGGTGCTGGAAAAACTGGACATCCACATGTAGAAGAATGAAATTAAACCCGTAGCTCAAAATCAATTCAAAATGGATTAAAATCAACTCAGAATGGATTAAAGACTTATATATAAGACTGAAACCATAAACTATAAAAATAAACATATGGTAAATTCTTCAGTATATAGGACTGGGCAAAGACTTTATGAACAAGACCCCAAAAGCACAGACAACAAAAGAAAAAATAAACAAATAGGATTAAAGCAAACTAAAAAGCTTCCACACAGAAAAAAAAAAAAACAGTTAACAGAATGAAAAGACATCCTACAGAATGGGAGAAAATATTTGCAAACTATGCATCTGACAAGGGATTAATACCTAGACTGTACAAGGAACTTGAACAACTTAACAGTAAAAAAAACAAGTAACCCAATTAAAAAATGGGCAAAGGAGCTGAATAAGCATTTCTCAAAGAAAGATATATAAATGGCTAACAAACAGATGAAAAAAATGCTCAACATCACTAAGCACCA